>NC_067486.1:47914946-48216613 GCF_947179515.1 Apodemus sylvaticus
CTCTGAATACCCAAGGCACAATTAGCATAAAAATGACTCCCATGAAGAAGTAAGGAGATCCTGATCCTGGAAAGTCTTGATCTAGCATTGGAGGGGAGTATCAGGACAGAGAAAAAGGAGAGAGGTCATTGGAGAATGAGTGGAGAGAAGACGGTTTATGGGACATATGGGGAGGGCGGAACTGGGAAAGGGGAATTCATTTGGAATGTAAGCAAAGAATATAGAAAATAAAAATATATAATTAAAAAAGATATATTGTGTGAGAAGATAATCTATTGTCAAAAAAAAAAAAAGGCAAAAGCATTGGAGCATCTAGGAAGACACAGTTCAGGTGGAACTGAAGTTCTTCATCTTTTTCTTAATGCTGCCAGTGGAAGACTGACTTCCAGGAAGCTAGGACCAGTGACACCCCTCCTCCAACAAAGCCACACCTCCTAATAGTGCCAGTCTCTGGGCCAAGCATATACAAACCATCACATGGTGCCATCGGGATACAACTATATTAGATGAAACAGAATAATTGTCTTCTTAAGGAGACATAAGGCTCATAAGGAGAATGACGAATGTTTTGAGCAGATATAAAAGGCAAATGACCAGTAAGAGACAGTCATGAAGTATTCTGAAGCCCAGTGACCCAGAGATCCAGTTGAGTTAGAGGCCCACCCGAAAGGATGTACAACTTCCCTGAGCAGGGCTAATGGAGGGACAATTACAACCTCAAACAGGTTTTGTGATGGAAATGGGGAGGAACTGCGGACACACAAGAATGGAAAACATCAAGGATTGGGTCAGAGAGTATTTTTAGATTGTCATTGGCATAGTTTAGGACTCAGCAGCAGGAAAAAGACAAAGTATTTAAAAGAATGGTCATCTTGTTCATGCAAGAGAAAAAAAGCAACTACTTCCAATATTATATAGGATGATCAAAAAGTCATTGTGTTGCTATGTAATCTTTGTTGTTAATAAAAACACAAGTATACTTTTAGAATAAATTTTGCAGCCAGTAGGCAAAGAAGAAAGTAGGTTGGTGTCATCATTCATATGCATAGTCTTTGTAAAAATATACATGAAAGAGTCACTTGCTTTATTGCATTTGAATGTGAAGAATTAATTTAGAAATAAAAGGCAGCTTTGTAGATGCCAGCCCTCCAGATTGTGAAGAAAACAATGGATTCCCACTCTTCTTCTCCCCTACTTTCTTAAAGACTGATTTTCAATTTTCAGTCTTACTCTCTGTGATGGTTTGTATATGCTGGCCCAGAGAGTGACATTATTGGGAGGTGTGGCCTCATTGGAAGTAGGTGTGGCCTTGCTGGAGTACCTGTGTCACTCTGTAGGCTTGGGCTTTAAGATCCTTATATTAGCTGCCTGGAAGTCAGTATTCTTCTAGCTGCCTTCAGATGAAGGTGTAGAACTCTCAGCTCCTCCTGCACCATGCCTGCCTAGATGCTGCCATATTCCTGCCTTGATGATAATGACCTGAACTTCTGAACCTGTAAGCCAGCCCCAATTAAATGTTTTCCTTATAAGAGTTGCCTTGATGACGGTGTCTCTTCACAACAATAAAACCTTAACAAAGACAGTCTTATAAATCACAAAGAGATTGCTGAGAAAGCAGTCAAAGTAGTGAACAGATATACTATTAAAAGGGGAAAATGTACCTAAAGGGGAAAATGAGGGGAAATTTTAAGCTAAATATCAACAGCAGAGATGGAGAGGAGGAGGGAAAGAGGAGGAGGAAAGGGGAAGGGAGATGAGGAGAGGAGAAAGCATTTTTTGCCCACTAAAGTTAGTTTTATAAAGGAATTTTATAAAAATTTTATCAAAACTCTTGGACGAAGTACCATTTTCTCTAATTCTTAAAAAAATCAGATTTTCTAAGTTGTTAAATGTCTTGGCACCCTCCTTTATAAGCTGCAAATGAGCCTACCACCTTTACCACCCACATCCAAAACAGGCAAAAGAGAAAAGAAAACCATTCCGTATTGGTTCTTTAATTCCATACTGGTTCTCTAAGTCCTTCATTCCTTCTCTCTTCTCTCACATAGTGCTCCACGCCTGGGTTTTAAGCCGTGGATCAGTCTTCATATCATCAACATATACAGAGAGCAGCCAGAGGGTCAGATATGCTGGGTCAAATGGGAGGTAATTCTTGCATGAAATCAGCCTGTGCTTGGGACAGCTAAAAGTAACAAATATTCAGCATGGGTACTCCTGCTTCTACGCAAACTTCTCTGAAGGCCTTTGGAGAGCTGGTCACCAGCGCCATCTGCTTTAAACCTACTGAAGAAAGGCTTTTCCCCTCCGTATAGACATGGACAGAAATTTCCCGCTGATTCTTTGAGGACTAATATTGTAGGAAAGAATTGTCAGTGCAAAATGGTAATTACACATACACAATAAATTTATTTTACATATGTGAAATTTCATCCTATAAATTGAGTGTTGCTATGTTATCCCACATTTATGTGGGATATTCTAAAATATAGAAACACATTCTATAAATATATTGTTGTAATGCCTATTATGAAATACAAAAGAAATGGCCACTTAGCAGTGACCAAAGAAGTAAGAGAACGCCCTTGAATAAAGGAACATAAAGGAAGGCTGTCTAAGGAAAGAAATACAAATACACTTATGGGCTTGAAGGGAAAGGGAGGGAGAGTAACCTGAGGCACAGCAAAGCCCCAGGTGATACATCTCAGGGGACAAAGGATGTCAGCTCTGAGCTGAAAAGATCATTAAAAATGTCAAAATTCAACAGATTACACAAAATAAACTATGGAACATTTTGATCCTAAAATGGAAAGTTTCTATCGATTCTATAATCAAAATGAAAATTTATAAGCAATTTTCTGAGGTGAAAGAGAAATGGTATAGTATTATCAGTATTTGAGGGGGGTATTGTTAGCACAGTATAATTTTTTTTTAACTGAGAGGACAAATAGTAGGGCTTCTTACCTTCTTTGGTCTTGAGCAGCTCAGGATCATAAGACAGCTCCAGCAATAGAATGAACACAGCTCTTTGTTTTGTTTTGTTTTGTTTTGTTTTGTTTTGTTTTGTTTTAAAAAGAGGTGGGGAAATCCTGACTATAATTTGACTTAAAAGAGTATGTCTTTCTTGTTACATCTTTTGACAATTTCATGCACATGTATAATGCAACACGCCTGAACTAAGGGAAGGTCTGAAGGTTTGAATAAGATAGACTCATATATTTAAATGTCTAGTCATCAAGGAGATCAACTTGTTGATAGGATTAGAGGGATTAGAATGTGTAGCCCTGTTGGAGGAAGTGTGTCACTGGGGTGGATGTTGAGGTTACAAAAGTTCATGCCAGTTCCAGTCTCTGTCTGTGAATAAGGATGTAGCTCTCAGCTACGGCTCCAGCGTCATGCCTGTCTGCATGCTACCATGCTACCCACTATAAGGAGAGTAGACTAAACCTCTGAAATGTTAAGCAATTCCCCAGCTAAATGCTTTATTTTATAAGAGTTGCCTTGGACATGGTGTTTCTTCATAGCAATAGAACAATGACTCAGACTAAGAGCAAAAACCTGGAAAAAGTTAAGTATCTCATTATTTAAAGAGGACAGTTTTTCTTCTCATCCCTAATGTAGCCCAGAGGGATGAACTGTGGTAGACTCCTGGCCAGATGATTGGCTGTTCTAGCTGGTTTAACTTTTAAGGGAAGAGAAAATAGTATATATTGCTCTAATCATTGTAGCAGATCAGACTGTAATGTTTCCATGCAGGGGCAGAAAGATTCCATTAGAGAGTTACTCATCTCCAGTGCCTATTATAGCTATTAATATAAGAATCAGGAGTGTTGCATGTAGTTTTAACAACACATTGCCACCTTGTCCAGGAGCTGCCGCCCTCTGGTCCCTCCGTACTCCCTTTTGTCCCACCTAGCATAGCTCCAGGATTAATCACAACCATCGCCAACCCAGCTTCCTTTTCTAACTGCCTTTGCCCTGGCTTGACTCTGGCATCGGCCACTACTACCCTTAACCCAGCCTCACTCTCTACCCGCCTTTGCTCCTGGAGTCCACCATCCCACTAGCCCACTCCTGAGGCCCTTGCTCCATGGATAAAGGGCACACACTCTGCTTGTCACTTTACAGCTTGCCTTTTTGTGGCGCAAAGACTGGGTGCAGATACATTCTTCCTCAAAAGGCATACCCTTATCAAATTATTATTTCCATCTTTCCCTCTACCCTAAACTTAACGGCTTTCATCAGGTAGCCCACCACCAGTGGGGGCTGCAGGTGCCCTTAAAAGACCTTAAAAGACTATTGCTTTCTTCTCATTACAAAGCTTGGCAGAAGAAACCCCTCTCTCTTTCCTTGTGTCTCCCTTTCATCTTGGGACCTGAATGTCCCACCTGTACCTTCAATCCAGCAATAGTTCTCAGCCATCTTTACTGACAAGTTAGGAACCAAATGGAGAACAAGACCTTTGCAACAAAACCTCCCCCTACACAGCTGAGAGGAAATGTATGAAATGCTAGCTTCTCGACAAGACACAGCTCTTCCATGCATCATGTCACAAAAGTGGGGTTTCCTGTACCGGACACCTACCAATAGCAGAAGATATTTGAACAAAGCCACTTTAGACACTAAGTTTATTAAGGGGGATCTTACACCACTGCTGTGGGCTATTAGATTACTTATTCATTTAAGGTTGTCTAGAATGCTACTTTATTTAAGCAATCTTGTTAATTACTTGCCTATTATAACATTTCAAAACAATTAGTTAAAATCTGAACAAATTCAGACACTCACTCACCTTCCTACTGATATATAAGGCCATTTAGCATACTGCTCCACCCAAACTTGAGAAAGTTTGGCAAGTCTATTTTAAAGGATTGCCTCATCAGGATCCAAACAGAGGCTTCACATCTTCTGAAAATCAGATGACATTTGTCTAATTCCTGAAACTGGTAAGCTGATTAAGGATGGCTGAACGCTTTCCTTATCAAAGATTAAGCTTCAATAAAAATTCAAGAGAAGACTTTTTGTTGAAACTTAATGGTGCTATGTGATTAAGGAGCCATGCTGAAGGAAGATTTGAGGAAGAGTCTAATACTTGTATAAGTTTGTATTTTAAATATGTTTTTAGCTTCTGACTTTTGTTATTTTTAAGTACCAGTTTTGATTCTTTGAAAGTGTCATGCATTTCTGCAAGGTACACTTAGCCACACACCACTAGTTCCGTCCATCTCCCCACCCCATCTACCTAATATATTCATCTACCTAATATTCATCCTCTTTTTATCTTCATGGTTGATTATCCTTTGAATCCCAATTAATAATTCCCATACTCACTTAGGTGTGTGACTATCTACTGGGGCATGAGCAAGTTAACAGTGGTCACATGGCCAAAGGAAAGTGATCAGTTGCCAGTTGCCAGTCAGTTGCCAATAACTCCTAAAATAAGATTAGAGCCATGGAGTCCACTATCCCACCTATAAAAGAAATTTTACTGGCTTGAGCTTGTATGTGTTCCACACAGGTAACTCAAGTTGCACTGCGTTGATGCAGTCAACAGCCGTGGCCTGGCCATAAGTCAGCATTTCCCAGCTTTCCTTCTCATGTGTAGACTTCTGCAGCCTTCTTCCCACTCTTTCATGAGCCACAGATGGTTGTAGTTGACAGAGTTGAACCATCCATGGGTAGGTACTCAGGATTATGCATGCTTGGCAATGAGTTTCTACATTAACCATTCAATACTTATTGGAGAAAAAAAAAGGCTCCTTTAATGAAAGTTGAAAGCAGCATAAATCCATGGGAATAAACATGGATATATTAATGATATATTAAAGATTTTGGTAGCATGACAATTTAGCTAAGCAGTTGTATATTTTCCTATAGGGCTTATAGTCTCGCTACCCAATAGCTTTGGACCAAGATTTTGTAGCAGGAATAAGATCCCTCCTGGGTAGCTGACCTCATATCTAATCAGAAAACATTTTTAGTTATCCCATAACAACTGTGGCACTGTTGCACTGATGGACACATCTTTCCAGAAGGTCAGTCTTGTAGCATGCAGAACTCAACACTAGATAAGATCATTGATGATTTTTTTTCTCTGCCAATAACCTTCCTAGAACCCTCTGGAAATAGGAAAGCTAGCCAGCATGGAGAGTTTCCTGCTCCTTTCAAGGTTTATTTCACTATGTCTTGCATTCCTAGTGAGTGATCTTCAGCAGTAGGGTATTACCACCTAGTTACTGTGGGCATCTACTAACAGTGTCATTTGGCCTGTGTTTGTCTTGAGTGCCTATGGAATCACCTTGACCACTAAATCATAGTGCCCAGTGCATAGCGCTGATATTTATTTAAGAACCAATGTGTTCTATGAGCAGCATTGTCCATCCATACAAGTTTTTTTGTCCAAATTCTCTCTTCCTATGTAGTATGTATGGTGTATATATGTACGTATGTACACACACATACATATACACACACATATATATGTATGTGTGTGTATATGTATGTATATCACCTGCCTGCCAATAGCTCTGTCTGCATATCTATTATTAATTTCTAATTCAAATTCTTTCTCGGGTTGGAAGGTCATAGATTTCCATATAGATTTTCCATACACACTGCATTTTGGCTATGCAGTTTTTCATTGGTGTTGCTTGACTTGGTAAGGAAGATCAACACCATGGAAACAAAAAATATTGACTTAGAGTCTGACCTGGATTAAAGTGGTGCAATTTACTCCAAGACTCCTCAGCTTTTATCATAAAATTCGGGTTAAAAATAGAAAGTGTAATCACTAAAGAACAATGTGTGAAAATAAGCATTCAGCAAATACTAGGTTTGGTCCAAATAGTGGAAAGTTGGGGAAAGGACGTTGTTAACAGTAATAAAAATTGCTTTATACCAGTATACATGTAATAATAACCTAATAAGGTTTTTCTTAAACCTTAAATATGGTTTAAGAAAAAAAGGACTGGGTCAGATTGGGCTCGAAAGAACACATTTAGGGGGTAAAATAATACCTTTTGATGAAACAAGAAAGACAGTGGTAGAGAAAAATGCCTGTGCAATGTCTAAAATTAGCAGTAGACATTAGATGTCATATATCTACCCAGCTCATAACCACGAATCGGCTTCAGGATAGTTTCTACTATAAAGACACTGGACATGCAGAGACAGTCAGGAGAGAAATCAGAGCACTAACAGAACCTGGAGATGAGCATCTACACATAAAATTGCACACTGCACCCTGTGCTAAAATGGTGCTACCTTTCTAAAACGGTGGGCTCTCTCTGTTCATCAAATATTAAATAAATTAAAAATGAAATAGGTATTTTTACATACATTGGGTCATTCCTTCTGATTCTAGTGAAATGAATACTTGAGAATCCTTCACAGACAAAGGATTCATATGTCTTATCTTTATCCACAAGAAGAGCAGCAATGCAAACTTAAAGTATCAGAATTTTGGGGACAAATTATTTTACAATAAAAATGGCAACATGTTTTCTTAGTTGAAATCAAGGGACACAGTAAGAATATAGCAAACACTTAGATGGATTACAATCTACTTAACAAGTAGGATTAAGCAATAAGAAAAAAGATAAATGTGATAAAGCATTTTAGGGAGTAGACACATATTCTGAACGATTTATTTTCAATTTCAAACCATGAACATGTCTCTACTCCCCAAAATGTTCCTTTTCTTATCCAGCAATCTGCCCTAATAATGAGTCATGGAAATCTGATTGCCAAACTCATCTCAAATTCTCCATCCCCATCTCTCCTACTAACAGTCCAGCTCGGTGTTTTGCAACCTTCCTAATGCTGTGACCCTTTAACACATTTCCTCCTGTTATGGTGGCTCCCGACCACAAAATTATCTTTGTTTCTACTTCAAAATCATAATTTTCTACTGTTATAAAGCATAAATATCTACAATTTTTCCAATAGTCTTAAGTGACCATCATGAGAGGGCCACCCACCACTCACAGCTTTTTTTGCCATTTGTCTGTGAAAGCTAGATTTCTTTGATTCAGCCATATTGTTAGATGTCATCTACGCAGAATACTTTCCTCAGTGCGTTTTCTGTAAGGGACCTGATAGCAGATGTTTTCAGCTTCCCTTCAGCTTCTCCTGTCACAGCTGGATAATCAGTGTTGGATCAGAAACTGTCATGGGCAATAAATAAACAATGATGACGATGTTTCATAAAGCTTTATTTGAACTACCAAGTCAGTAGAGTTTGCCAGTCCCTACTCAATCATACCAAATTCTACTAAGCCTCTGTTGAACAAAACTCTGCTTTTGTAACATGCTTTCGTTTATTAGAATTCAAACCACACAGGAGGAGCAACAATATTGTAAATCTCATTTATTATTTGATCTCAATATCTGGTGCCCGGGGAACAAGAAAAAAAAAAGCTCATTTCCTGAATAAATCAATGAATAAAAAAAGTACACAAAATTCAAAACACTACAGAAGAAAAAATCAGAACCTCATTCGGTTTTTCACTAGTATAATATGGATTAGTAAAGTATTACTATAAGCAAATAATTTGACTATTGAAAAGCTATCATTTATTCTTGTAAAATTATCCTACAAAATGACAGAAAGTACAAAAGGAAATTTAAGCGATGTCACTTAGTTTGGGTTTCTATTGCTGTGAAGAGACACCATGACCATAGCAATTCTTATGGACAAAAACATATAATTGGACTGGCTTACAAGTCAGAGATTTAGACCATTTTTGCCATGGCAGGAAGCATGGCATTGTGCAGGTGGACATGGTGCTAGAGAAGGAACTGAGAGTTCTATATCTTGATCAGTAGGCAACAGGAAGTGAATGCCACACTAGTCCTAGCTTGAGTACCTGAGACCTCAAAGCTGCACCAACAGAGACACACTTCCTCCAACATGGCCACACCTGACACAAAATGGCCAAACCTCCTAACAGTGACACACCATATGGACCAAGCATTCAGACGCATGAAACTATGGGATCTACACCTATTCAAACTACCACACCACAGTACACATTTTACACATTCTGCTTGTTTTTACTCTGTATTAGGGATATCTGTCTTTGTTTCTTTGTTCTCTTTCTGAGATGACTTTTGATCATTACCTTTTGGGGTGGGAGGGTAGTACTGAGCCCTGTGGGAATCTACAGGATATGCACTATGAACACCTCTAAAAATCCTCCAATGAACAAGGCAGATCCCTACCAAAAGGAAAAACTTCCACAAAGTGAGTAACATATTGCACAAGTATAGAAAAGTTGAATTTAAAAAAAATAATATCTTAGGCTTACTCTCCATTAAAATGTTTATTTTGCTGTTGCTGTTTTTAGGATAATTCTCATAGAAGTTCATGATGCTACTTAAATTGATGGACATATTTTAAAAATGTGCGAGAAAGAAAATTTGTATTCATTCAAGACTATAGCCTTGAATGGGACACAAAGCATTTCTGAAGCAGTCGCTTCAGTGAGAGGATGGAAGACAAACCCTTACTGCCAAGTTTTTATTCCAAGAATCTTCAGCTGATCTGATAACCTCCTTAGAGGAGTCAGACCTCAGACTGCCTGCGCCTTGGCTCGTACACAAGGTTAACTGCGTACCAGATTTCATGATAGCCATTGGCCAGACGACAGCAATGACAGTAAATTTCAGCTGACATCCTATGTCAGCAGCAAAGCAGGAAGGAAGGAGGAGCATTCCAAGGGCAAGAACAATACAGCAAATATCCTTTTCTCTTTTCTGTGTAAGCCAGTGACTTCGCTGTTATGCTGCTGATCTTGTCTGTTGTTGTGTTAGACTGGCCCTGGGCCACAAAATATCTACAACTCAAGTCCAGGAAATAACTGCTATAGTTTCTTGACATTTCATTCAAGATATTAGGTTTCACTTCTGAGTCTTCTGATTTGTGTTAAGCCTCAGTCCAGTTATCAAAATGTTCTTAAATACATGTACATTACTGAGGATTGTACAGAATGCCTTTCATGATCAGGTACTTCATACTTGGGTAAAATGACAGGGAAGAGGATATGTGCATTTGTGTGTTTGTGTGTATGTGTCTGTGTGTATACATGTGTATTCTTGAATGTTTCTGCATACACACACACACACACACACACACACACACACACACGTGTGTGTGTGTGTCTGTATGTGTGTAGGGTGACCTAGAAGTCAAGTACTGTGTTTGAATATATTTTTAAAGAATTGCAAAATTTATTTTATATGTATGCATATGTGCTTGTGTGTACTGATGTGCACCATCAGATCCCCTGAAAGTGTAGGTACGGCCTTATGTGAGGGTTGGGAACTAAGCCCAATTCCACCACATGAGCACCATGTGTTCTTAACTGCTGAGCCATCTCTCCTGTTTCCTATGTTTTCATATCTTGATGCTGTTCATATCATTGTATAAATTACAGAAGCTATACATAAGCAGGATGAGTGCGGAAGTCTTCCTGAAACCACAGGAAGGTCCACTGCTCTGCTTCTGTCTGTGAGACTTCCTTACACTCCTTCCCTACTTTTGTTTTCCCATTCAGCTACTATCCTTAAGTTCTGTCTTTGGATTCCTTCATCTCCTTTGGTATTCTGTGTCCAGATTACATTAGCTGAGATGGTTTCAACTATTACATTCCTGAAGATGACTTTCAAGATTCTACCTTTTCACCAACTTCAGAAATGTAAATATGTATAAATTCTATTAGATATAGGCTTTAAATTGCGTGTGTGAACATCAGTACAGAGCCCCTACTCTCAGGTATACATATTTTCTTACTGATATTCTTCTCATTCGCTGTACTGGATTAGATAAAAACACAGAATATCCTGAACCTTCCTTCTCTCTAATAGATAATGGTAGATAGATCATCTTAAGCCACTAACACTAGATAGAAGAGAGAAAAGAATAGAAAGGAAAGGGGGAAAATTATCTTTAGACTACATTTTGCTGATTAGGAACATCTAGTACCTTATCTAATTTCTTCTTCTTCTTCTTCTTCTTCTTCTTCTTCTTCTTCTTCTTCTTCTTCTTCTTCTTCTTCTTCTTCTTCTTCTTCTTCTTCTTCCTCCTCCTCCTCCTCCTCCTCTTCCTCCTCCTCTTCTTCTTCCCCCTCCTCCTCCTCCTCTTCTTCTTCTCCTTCTTCCCCCTCCTCCTCCCTCTCCTCTTCCTCCTCCTGCTTCTTCTTTGTTCATGACTACTTAACAAACAGCAACCAAAAACAACCAACAGCAAACAAATATCAAACAACAACCCATAGCATTTCTCAGGGTCCTAGCATTTATATACCCTTTGAAAAGTTCCCAGAATGCCAAATGTCGTACAATAGCAGAAACTTTCTATCTATCCATGAGGCAAATCATAGTCAGCTGCTGCAGGCCATCTGAAGTAGCCCCATAGCCCACACCTGATATTTCTGTACCTTTTAAAGAAACCAAAATTCTAAATTTTTCATTAAAGATGGCAGTTCAAAATCATGGGTGGGGGAGTTGTTTGCTTGTTTTTGTGAGTTCATGAAGCATGAGCAAATTACATAGCATTTTAATTTTATTTATTTATTTGTTTGTTTGTTTGTTTGTTTATTATCATATTATTTTGCTTAAAATGTCAATTAACCATTAAATGACCTACTTTGAGTTCTTTGGCATCCTCTCATTCATATGTGGAGAACCAGCTTCGATGACAACTTTCAGCATCTGTTAGCCTGCCTTATGCCTCTCATTCTCAAGGCTCCGCTCTCCTCTGTAAAACTTCTTGAATCAATACTGCACTGTATGTTTGTCAGTTGTTGTGGTTTCATCATTGACAATGCCTGTCATCCTCAATGTTTTATGACCATTTGAACACAAATAAGAAAATCATTCAAATTTTGTTTTTTTGCTCTGACATAATTTTCAAAGAATGAAATAAATACAAAATGAACTGCAAGTAATATGTTATTCACAGTAACAAAGCAAGAACTTTGAACTAAAATTATGTGTTATGCAATCATATTTATTAAGAATATATCACAATCCAAATGTTGAAACTTAAAACAAAGCAAAATCTGAAATTACTTTTGCATCAATCAAATTTAATTACTGAACTGTCTCATTTTTCTGTGTAGTTTTCCTACATAGCCTTGGTCTTTCAAAAGTGAATATTTTATGTTGTACTTTATGGCTTTTCCCAAGTTTTATTTATAGTTTTAAAAATGTCAGCTTGAAATGAAATTTTTAAAAAAGTCTGCCTCCTTTGTTTGAAATAGTGAGTCTAATTATGTGTGTGTGTGTGTGTGTGTGTGTGTATGTGTGTATCATATATTTCTGTTTTAGGAATTAGCATGTAAATCATAAACTGTTCAAAGACTGAAGAAAGATGACAGTTTCATAAATTAATCCTAAATGCTGCATCTATGACAAAAAAACCAACAAAAACAAAACCAAAAACAAACCCAGAAAATTTCCTGTTTCTCCCCTTCTAATGCTCTTCCTTGTGGACGTTAAACACAGGTATTCTGTCCATACATCTGGAACCCCCTTGTTCCTGTATCTGTTGTCTTGGTAGTCAATCTGAAGCTTTGAGTTTTAATTATTAGCATCACAGACTGTTTTCTCTGCTTCAAAATGAAATAAACATGAAATAAAAATGTCATTAAATGTTCATCTTTAATGATATTTCAGTCTATAAAGCTGTTTATTTTAATAGGGACCATGTAGCAATATTTTGAAAAATGTACATGTTGGATAATATTTAAATCACCTTACAAATGTCTAGCTCTTCAAATATTTTCTTACAGCGAAACTTTCACGATCCTTTATGGTAGCTGTTTGTCAGTGCACAGAACATGACTCTTCTCCGTCCCCACAGAACATCTTGTTGCCATGCAACCTAACTGGAACTCACTGCCCACTAACTGTTGAACATACACACTCTGCTGCAGTGTCTTCGCCTGATCTAACTGTACCTTGCTGCTCACTCATAAACATTATGTAGGGCTTACACGTATTTTTGATAAGATTCTTCTATATTTAAAACATCTTTAATTTTCTGGTTTTATTTTTCATTATACATAAAATATAAAACTATTAAGAAGCTACAATTTAAAAATCTTCAAAATATTTTACATACTTTATTGCTCAAAGCTGTATATATATATGTATGTATATATATCACACACACACACACACACACACACACTTTAGTATAGTTAGTAATGTGAAAGTGCAGTTTATAAAGCTGACATACCATCAGTAAATAGGTGATCCTATGAAATTCATGATGGCAAAAGACAAAGCCAATGTATGGAGATCCTTCTTTTTAAGTTGCAAGACTGAATCAAAAATCACTGGAGTCCTCTTGTAGAGAATATTTAATGTGCATACATGGCGAAGTGCTTAGCAGCGATATAATTCCATCTTTGCACCGTTTCCAAATCCAACTCTTGTCTTAAGGTGAGTACTGTGTCATGCAAGCAATTCACATTAAAGTTTCTTAAAATATTGTAAGGGAAAGATTAGTCAATTTACGAAGATTCAGCAGGTTCTAGTTACACATTTGTACATCCACATGTGTGTTTATGTGTGTAGCAATAATATTCTAAGGAAAAGAGGCTGTTTGAAAGTTTGTTGAGGGAATCATGGGAAAGGTTTGAAGGAGGCAAGCTGAGAGGGGCTAGAGAGAGGAAATGTGGCAGGAAGTGATGTAACTGCATTTCAGTTAAAAACATTTTTAAAAGAGGAGATATGAAACAGCAATGGGAAAATGATACTCTATTGAGCATACTTTAATATTAATTTGAGATCCAATGATTCATTTTTTTTATATAGTTCAGTGCACCAAAGTAGCATTATTCAAAACATTGACGGTCAGTAAGACTGAAATCTTATGTTAATAACAAACCAATTGCATTGCTTGCACATTTCATCCCTTTGCCATAACAGTAATGCTAACTATTCCTATTACCATTGTCTCTTCATTTAGTGGTAGTTCATGATTTCTGAGCTTTAGTTTCTGAACTCTCAGAAGCGATATTTAGTACACATATTTATCTTTGATATGATAGTTAAGACCATAAGGACACATCTTAGCTTTTATTTACTAATTTGTGGGTATCATGAACTATTAAAGTTATGCATACTTTCTCACATACTTTTCTTATTTTTATAACGGCCATATGAGGTAGGCATGGTTATCCAAGATCAGTGGAGCTGACTCTTGGAGAATCTTAGCAGTGTGCCCAAGCCACGAAGCCAGTAATTAGCAGAGCTTGGACGGAAGCCCAGACTTTCTGACCGCAGAGTCCAGGCTTCCCCCTCTCCTATAACACGACCTTCTTAAATGGGGCTTTCCTGACCTGAGACTATCACAACACTCACTCCTAAAATGACTGACGTGTGGAAGAAAATGTGACCTCTTTCATAAAAATCGCAAGGGCGTCTCAGATAAATCAATTAACGTGCACAGACCATCATAGCTTCAGTTATGTCACAAGGTGTGTCCCAAGCACTCATGTTCTCGCTAGTCCAGCCTTGCCTTTCAGAAAAGATGAATTGATCCTCAGTCCCCGCTTCCCAGTTGTCACCTAACATCCATATGTGGCTCCTGAACAGAGAAGGGACGGCTAAGGCTACTCTGGAAATGCTTCTTAAATTTTGCTTAATTTCAATTAAGTAGGATTAAAAACTGTATATCTATGTCCTGGCTGCCACCCTACAGTGTGGTCTTAATGAACTCTTTTCCTCTGGCCTCTTAAGCAACATGCAAAGAGCACGTTATGAAACAATATACAATGAACTCAATTGTTAAATAAACTCAACTTTAAGCAAATTAAATTATCTCTCATTAGTTAATCCTTTAATTCAATATAAAGTGGTATTTCCAAGTAATAATATCCTGTCTATTTCCGATGAAGAGCTTTAAATATTATTGATTTAGGGTATTTTCCTAGTTGATTTAATTACTGATTTAGGGTATTTTCCTAGTTGAATTCTTTAATTTTCTTTTAAATTGGTTTGTCCTGGCAGGACAGAGTAACACACGGACTTCTCAGTAACACCGTAAGAATAAGCCAATGTCTTGCAGAATGAAGTACCACCACAGGCTAAAAGTCTGCAGCTAAGTTTTTTTTATAAGACACTGCCCCAGTATGAGCACTAGCAGCTTAATAAGGTGAAGATCATGAAATTAACCTTTTGTGAGCTTCCCATACTCCCCAAACCAAATGATAGCACTCATGGCTCCTTCCAGATTTCATTTAAGTCTGAAGCTCATCTTAGAGTGCGGTAGGACAACATCTGAATTTCTGCGAATGAGCAAATTACCCCACTACTCTTTCTCTTTTGTTCCTGGGGTTGACCAAAGTCATTTTTGAGACTCTGTTTTTCTCGTCCTGGCTTGTTCAACTTCCAAAGTCTGGAGTTCCCCCAAGACGACCTGGTGAGGAAAAGCTGTGTGTCTCTGCTACCATAGACTCACTCTGGAAGAAGAGTTTCTGTTATGCAGATGTCTCTAGTTCTTACAGATGTGGTTCTGGGCCACATGTATAAGGTTATTAGACCCTCCTGCTATGAGTAGCTTACTCCCAACCACAAGGAGGCCTTCTTTTGGGTGTTCTCTGATCTGACAGATTGCCCGGAAACAGCATCATTTTCACAGCTTTCAATATTTAATCAACCTCTTCAAGCAGTAGCATCTTCCAGATTTTCGATGTAGGATCTATAACTTTTTCCTTTCAAAAGGGTACTCATGATGGTGCGGTAAAATACAAGACTGACTTGTTTGTTGTAAACTTTTGGAATAAAATATTTAAAAACCAGATAGAAATATATACATTTTGGGGCTGGAGAGATGTCTCCACATTTAAGAACTCTTGTTGCTCTTCCAGAGGACCTGAGTTCAGTTCCCAGCACCCACATCCTAGTTACCTTTAAGTTCAGCTCCAGGATACTTGAAAATCTCTCTGGATCTCCATTGATATCTCTGTTCATATGCACAGACCAATAGACATATCCCAACTGAAGAAAGAAAAATCTTTTAAATATGTATGATTGTGAAGTAGTAATGTGGGTCTTTTCTCTGTTGTTTAGTAAGCTGTGATTACTAAACCAGCACTTCAAATATTGTAAGTTCTACAATGCACAGAGCCTCAGATGTGTGGCACAAGAAAAGATTCTGGTGAAATTAAAAACTACTACTAAATGCAATATAATCTAGTCAGTGCTCAGAGCAACCTATTTAACTATCAAGTTTTTCAATATGCTAAATCACTTTATCTTTCAAGAAACTTAAAAAAATAGCAATAAGAATTCTTTCTTTAAACAAATATTCTACTGAAGGACAACTTTATAGTAAAACTGACAAAATTCTGGAAGAACCTGAAATTAGACTATTCTCATCCAGAACGTTTTGGATGTATGCTTTTGTCTTAACTATAAAAGTAAATTTTAAGGTTTGGGATGTTTCTCATCCAGAGAGTGCTTACATAGCATATATACTAATATATATATATATATATATGTATATATATATATATATATATGTATATATATATATATATATATAATAGTCTCAGATTCTCATAGCATAGCAGAGAAGAGATACACATTACATTTGTGTCTATGGGTCTGTGCTTGTGATACCAATGCAGGTCCAAAGAGATTGTCAGATACTCTGTTGCTGAACTTAGAGGTGACTAGTATAAGGATGTCAGGAGCTGAACTCAGATCCTCTGGAAGAGCAACAAGAGTTCTTAAATGTGGAGACATTTCTCCAACCCCACATTCCATTTTTAAAATGTATATATTTTTTGCCATTTTTAAAAATATTTTCTTCCAAAAGTTTACAACAAACAAGTCAATCTTGTGTGTGTGTGTGTGTGTGTGTGTGTGTGTGTGTGTGTGTGTGTGTGTTTGTGTCTGTGTGTCTGTGTATGCCATGGACAAACATATGCATGTAGACCCAAAACTTAAAAGTAATGTATACATAAAATGAAAAATAAGCTTAATTTAATAAAAATAAATAAATTGAAAAATGTAGAAACCAGTAAATTTTAATAAGAAATTATCAAACTATTCAATGCTGTTCTTTGGAAGTATAGTACACCATTGACTACTGAGTTTTTTGGAGTTTCTTACATAACCCCACTGCCCTGAGAGTCTCTGTGTAGTTAATGGTCTCAAGCTTTGGACATTCCTGCTTTCACCTTTCCCATGGAACAACAAACTTGTAGAACCATGCTAGTTATATAGTACTTGAGACTGAACCCTGAGTTCCTTGACTGCTAAGCAAGCGCTTAGGTAACTGAACCAAACCTAAGCCTAACTTTTGCTTGAGGTAATAATGTATTCAATTCACTGCCTTAGCTAATAGCAGGTAGTGAGATCTGAGAAGGTAGATTTAGGGAAGTGCTGCTTCCTAGACAAAGAGGTTATGAAATACTAAAATGCTTTTGCTATTTTCATTTTCTTCTAAATTCTGCCTGGAGCACAGAGCCGATAGCTGGAATTATGACATCAATATTACATCCATGATGACAAGTCTTATATATATTACAAGGAATTGCTAAAACCGGGAAGCTACTGTATCTGTCTGGATTGCTATTGGTGGCCACAAGCTCTCTGATAAGCCTGAGCAATCCATCTGATGAAGTCACTGTGGGTCCTCTTCCCTGTTAGATGTAAACCTAACTGATTTAATAATTTTCTAAATTTCAAAAACTTTAAATAATCATGTTTCATTGCTTGACTATTAATAGAAGTTATACAATGAATGGTGAAAATGACAGCAATAGAAAATGCATTGAGAGTCATAGAAAGTCTTCCAACCAAAAAAAGCACAGGACCAGATGGCTTCAGTGCAGAATTCTACCAGACCTTCAAAGAAGAGTTAACACCAATACTCTTCAAACTATTCCACAAAATAGAAACAGAAGGAACACTACCCAATTCCTTCTACGAAGCCACAATTACGCTGATACCAAAGCCACACAAAGATCCAACAAAGAAAGAGAACTTCAGACCAATTTCCCTTATGAACATCGATGCAAAAATACTCAATAAAATTCTTGCCAACCGAATCCAAGAACACATCAAAACGATCATCCACCATGATCAAGTAGGCTTTATCCCAGGAATGCAGGGTTGGTTCAATATACGGAAATCCATCAATACAATCCACTACATAAACAAACTCAAAGAACAAAACCACATGGTCATTTCATTGGATGCTGAAAAAGCATTTGACAAAATTCAGCATCCCTTCATGCTTAAAGTCTTGGAGAGAACAGGAATTCAAGGCCCATACCTAAACATAGTAAAAGCAATATACAGCAAACCGGTAGCCAGCATCAAACTAAATGGAGAGAAACTTGAAGCAATCCCACTGAAATCAGGGACCAGACAAGGCTGCCCCCTTTCTCCTTATCTTTTCAATATTGTACTAGAGGTACTAGCTCGGGCAATTCGACAACATAAGGAGGTCAAAGGGATACAAATTGGAAAGGAAGAAGTCAAACTATCATTATTTGCAGACGACATGATCGTCTACCTAAGTGACCCAAAGAACTCCACTAGAGAGCTCCTACAGCTGATAAACAACTTCAGCAAAGTGGCAGGTTATAAAGTCAACTCAAGCAAATCAGTGGCCTTCCTATACTCAAAGGATAAGCAGGCTGAGAAAGAAATTAGGGAAATGACCCCCTTCACAATAGCCACAAACAGTATAAAGTATCTTGGGGTGACTCTTACCAAACATGTGAAAGATCTGTATGACAAGAACTTCAAGACTCTGAAGAAGGAAATGGAAGAAGACCTCAAAAAATGGGAAAACCTCCCATGCTCATGGATCGGCAGAATCAATATAGTTAAAATGGCCATTTTGCCTAAAGCACTATACAGATTCAATGCAATACCCATCAAAATCCCAACTCAATTCTTCACAGAGCTAGAAAGAGCAATTATCAAATTCATCTGGAACAACAAAAAACCCAGGATAGCTAAAACTATTCTCAGCAACAAAAGGAAATCTGGGGGAATCAGTATCCCTGACCTCAAGCAATACTACAGAGCAATAGTGTTAAAAACTGCATGGTATTGGTACAGTGACAGACAGGAGGATCAATGGAACAGGATTGAAGATCCAGAAATGAACCCACACACCTATGGCCACTTGATCCTCGACAAAGAGGCTGAAAACATCCAATGGAAAAAAGATAGCCTTTTCAACAAATGGTGCTGGTTCAACTGGAGGTCAGCATGCAGAAGAATGCGAATTGATCCATCCTTGTCTCCTTGTACTAAGCTCAAATCCAAATGGATCAAGGACCTCCACATAAAGCCAGACACTCTGAAGCTAATAGAAAAAAAACTGGGGAAGACCCTTGAGGACATCGGTACAGGGAGAAAGTTTCTGAACAGAACACCAATAGCGTATGCTCTAAGAGCAAGAATTGACAAATGGGACCTCATAAAATTACAAAGTTTCTGTAAGGCAAAGGACACCATCAAGAGGACAAATCGGCAACCAACAAATTGGGAAAAGATCTTCACCAATCCTACATCAGATAGAGGGCTAATATCCAATATATATAAAGAACTCAAGAAGTTAGACTCCAGAAAACCAAACAACCCTATTAAAAAATGGGGTACAGAGTTAAACAAAGAATTCTCACCTGAAGAACTTCGGATGGCGGAGAAGCATCTTAAAAAATGCTCAACTTCATTAGTCATTAGGGAAATGCAAATCAAAACAACCCTAAGATTTCATCTTACACCAGTCAGAATGGCTAAGATTAAAAATTCAGGAGACAGCAGGTGTTGGAGAGGGTGTGGAGAAAGAGGAACACTCCTCCACTGCTGGTGGGGTTGCAAATTGGTACAACCACTCTGGAAATCAGTCTGGCGGTTCCTCCGAAAACTGGGCACATTACTTCCAGAAGATCCTGCTATACCACTCCTGGGCATATACCCAGAAGACTCCCCACCATGTAATAAGGATACATGTTCTACTATGTTCATAGCAGCCCTATTTGTAATTGCCAGATGCTGGAAAGAACCCAGGTATCCCTCAACAGAAGAGTGGATGCAAAAAATGTGGTATATCTACACAATGGAGTACTATTCAGCCATTAGAAACAATGAATTCATGAAATTCTTAGGCAAATGGATGGAGCTAGAGAATATCATACTAAGTGAGGTAACCCAGACTCAAAAGGTGAATCATGGTATGCACTCACTAATAAGTGGATATTAACCTACAAAACTGGAATACCCAAAACATAATCCACACATCAAATGAGGTACAAGAAGAAAGGAGGAGTGGCCCCTGGTTCTGGAAAGACTCAGTGAAACAGTATTCAGCAAAACCAGAACGGGGAAGTGGGAAGGGGTGGGTGGGAGGACAGGGGAAGAGAAGGGGGCTTGCGGGACTTTCGGGGAGTGGGGGGGGCTAGAAAAGGGGAAATCATTTGAAATGTAAATAAATTATATCGAATAATAAAAAAAAAAAGACAAAAAAAAAAAAAAAAGAAAATGCATTGAAATAGAAGGAGGATTTGCTGTTTGTAGCATGTGTTCTCTCAAGGTGTCTTCTAGTGCGCTTTTTATAAATCATAACACAGTACATCTAAGAGTTTATAATTACCCTCGAATCATGTTTTTAAGATCCCCAAATAGACTAATAAATTATCAGATACATAAAAAATGAAACTTTTGAGTTTTGTCAACTTAAAAGTGGAGAGAATGTGAAAGCGAACCTAATTATGTGCAGCTATACCAAGTGCATCGACTTTTCAAATAATTGGGAAAATCTTTAACCAGTTAAACCGATCAATACTAATAGAGCAAGCCAGTCTTTCTTTGTTCTAATTTACTAAGTCCATGAGAAGCGCTCCAAGACAGAAGAAAAGACAAAGTGAAAGAAGTGTTAAGTCCTTAAATCACAATGTGGAAGGGAAGTTGCACAGTGAGTCCATGTGAAGGCTGTGTGTGTGTGTGTGTGTGTGTGTGTGTGTGTGTGTGTATGCATTCAGTTGAAAGCTTGAAGGCAACACTGACTGTGTTGTTCTGGGAATATATATAAAGTCATCACACTTGGTAGTAAGTACCTTCTTCACAGATCCATCTTACTAGGCCTTGATGGATTTGTTCCTGGGTTTTGGCACCAATGAAGGGGGCATAAAAAGAGAGAGAGAGGTTTAGGGAGTGTGGCACAGTGGTGTGGGGGAAGGGGGTCCTTAGGCAGGCCCATGCCCAGGCACCTCTTCCCCCCCTGAGGGACCACACGCACACAGACATGGTATAGAATAGAGTTTATTCAGGGCAGAGGATGGGAGTTAGAGAGACAGAGAGAGAGAGAGAGAGAGAGAGAGAGAGAGAGAGAGAGAGAGAGAGAGAGAGAGAGAGAAGTGGAGGCCGGCCATGACCACGTGGAGAGAGGGGGAGGGGAGGAGAACCCAAGAGGGGCAGAGAGGTGAGAGTGCCAAGAGGAGAGCTGAGGAGGGGCAAGTAGCCCCTTTTATAGTGGGTCAGGTCTATGGGGCGGGGCATACCTGACTGTTGCCAGGTAAGTGTGGGGTGGAGCTTAGACAGAATACTAACAGCCCTTTCTATATCTTTCAGATTGGTTTGGTCAGACTGGAACTTACTGATGTGCTAGACTGAAAGGCCAACAAATGGCAAGGATCCTGTCTCAACCTCCACTGTTCTAAAGTACAGTTGCATGCTGTAATGCCTGACTTTTATATAGGAACTGGGACTCTCAATTCAGGTCTTCATGCTTGAATAGCAAGCACTTTTATTGACTGAACCATCATTAAGACCTTAAAGGGAGCTATTACATTTGATAGAGGCAATAAAGCCAGACTATTCCATGAGTAAACAACAAATATTTCTGATATTAACACATTAGGCTTATGAGTCCATTTGTTAATCATTTGTACAAATGTTTTAAAATTCAATAAAATTTAAGTTATTGCATAAGCTAAAAGTAACATTCTTATTTTCTGTGAGTCAATTATGAAATAGTGATATTAATGTATTTTCTGATTAAATTTCAAAAAATAAAATTTAATATCATCTTACTTCTTTTATATATTTGAGTTGTAATTTCTATGAAGTTAACTTACAAAACTCAATTAAATTTTTGTGGATTGGAAACTTAATTATTGAAGCCAGAGATGTATTACAGAAGGTAATATAACTCAAATTTTTTGAAAATGAACATTCATAGAGGAAATGTAAAGATTAAAAAAATTAATTAAAAGGACAGATCTTATAATTGATGGTCAGTGATTCTGTTGCTGAAAAATAAGTTGGATCATCACTCATTTGGTATTTGAAATTATATTATCTGTAATTTTAGCTATGAACCAGACTTAATAGTTGTTTCTTATATATGAATACTTAAAATTATATTTTCAGCTCTATAATTCTTTTATTTTTCCATTTCTAGAAATAAAATGAAGGCTTGCTGCGTGCTAAGCAAACAGTTTACCACCATCTACACTTCTATAACTACATTTTAAACAGTAAAGTGGGCACAATTTAAAATGTAAAAGTTGTGGAAATACCACAGTTTCATTCTTACTAGTTTTTAGTAAGAGTAGAGAATGTTTTCTATTATGTATTTAGAACTTTGAATAGATAGATAATTGCTGTAACCAGGTCTTTTGACCATTAGTTAAAAATTCAGACTATCGGTATAATGTTTGTACCACAAATTTGCTCTAGTAAACTGCATGGAAATACTTTTTAAAAACCCTATTTTAATATATGGCATTCACAGTTGAATGCGTGTATTATGCACCAAAGTGGATGTAGCATGATTGCACATTTATAGATGGAGATTTGTAGGTGAGACCTCTTCTTCAAAGCTTTGATGCTTTTAAAGAAGCAGGTTATAATTGAAATGAAAAATGTAGAACTATGTCTCCAAGTATTTTAATACATAAAGATGGTTTTCAGTAATAATTAATCTCAAAGATAAGAGAATACACTTGGTTTGTGCAAAACAATTCCTTTGAGTTTAACTGCTCTGTGATATTCAGAGTCAGTGTAAAAGTTGGACCTACTCAGAGAAAGAGTTGCAAGCTATAGCGTTGCCATAGCAACTATAGTCTGCATTCATTAAATTAATGTCTGTAAGAAAAAAGTTTTATAATTTATTAGTGCAGAATATTATTATTAAATGCAATGTCAGAAGATACTATAACACATAAAAAGGTGTCACCTGTAAATCTTTTGCCAAGTGTAAGGTTGACATGTTGAGATCCTTCTCTTGCATTTAGCCATGCTGCTGTTTAAACCATTTATGTATTTTCCCTCACCATTTTCAGCTGAGTATATTATACTTTTTTCATTGAAGCAGTAATTCAAAAAGAAACAAGAAGAAAGACACACACAGCACATAAGATAATATACTCATTAATTATCCCTTTGCCATCTTCTACATTAATGCTTAAGAAATAATCTGTGATAAATTGCATTTGTATTATTTCTTCTCCAGCTGTTTTTATATTTTCTTTTAAAAAAAAATACCAAAATCCCCCTCCCACTCCCCATTCCGCTCCACACAGACACAAATAACACTACTCTGTTTATTGCTTTGGAACCCATCTCATTCATTACCATATACCACAGTGCCATATATGGCCAAGTTTACTTAAGGTTTACTCTAGTTATGTGTCAGACTCACTTCTACTATAGCTGTATTTTTGGATAAACTATGCTGTGATTATGACACATTTATATTCCTCCTTTCATTTGTGTTTCATTCACTGTCCTCTCTCCTTCATTTCCAATTTCATACATTTACTTTCAAATATGAATGGAACACTTTTACTTGTTAGGCAATATACTAGACATTGAACTATAACATTTTATACATGTGCATGCTGTGTGCGTGTGTGTGTGTGTGTGTGTGTGTACGCGCGCGTGTGCGTGTGCGTGTGCGTGTGCGTGTGTGTGTGTGTGTGTGTGTGTGTGTGTGTGTGTGTGAATATATGGATGCATGCAAGCATGCTTGGGCATATGCATGTGGAGACCTGGTGGTCAACCTTGAATGTTACTCTTCTGAAATTGCCTATGATCTTTGTTGCTGTTTGTATTCGAGTGTTTTGTTTTGGTGATAGTGTCTTACACTAAGACTGGGGTACAGGTATTTCGCTAGGCTGACTCTCTAGTCAAATTAGGGATTCTCTTGACTGTGCCTTCCCAGTGCCTCAGGGGACTACAAAGTATAGCACCATGCCCAGTCTTTCATGTGGGTGCTGGGCATGGAACTGAGGTCTCATGTGTGGAAGGAAAGCACTTTATTAATTGAACTATCTTCCTAGTTTCAGTACAGTCTTTAACAGCCAGTTATAATACGGTGTAAGTGATTACTGTTCTAAATCAAGGATAAAATGACAAGGAAGGAGAGGAGAGACTGCCTCTCTTGTCACAGGCATTCATTCTTTGACTTGGGGTGTCATGTAGTAGAGAAGTTTGTGCATATATGTACAAAGGTATGGTCTTGATATTTTTTGGGGGAAATTGAACTCAGGACATTTGGAAGAGCAGACAGTGCTCTTACCTTCTGAACCATCTCTCCACCCCAATAGAGGACTTTTTAAAAAATTGAATATTGTCTTCATTTACATTGCCAATGGTAAAACATTTCCCGATATCCCTCCTCCCCTAAGACCTCCAACCCTTCCCCCTCCTCCTTCCCCCTGCCTCCACGTATATGCCCCTCCACCCAACACACTCCCAGCTCCCTCCCTCAGTTTCCCTTTGTTGGGGCTTCTGTTGAGTCTTTACCTGACCAAGGACCATTTCTCCCACTCATGCCCAACAAGACCTTCCTCTGCCACATTTTTGGCTGGACCATGTGTGCCCCTTGGTTGTTGGTTCAGTCCATGGTAGTCTTGGGGCATCTGGGTGGCCAAAATCATTGTTCTTCCCATGGGCTGTAAACCCCTTCAGCTCCTCTGGACCATCCTCCAGCTCCTCCATTGGGGATCCCAGGCCTAGTCTAATAGTTGGTTGCTAGCATCTGCCTCTGTACTTGTAAGGCTCTGGCAGGGCCCCTCTGGAGACAAGCATGGCATGCTCCTTTTGGTGGTCTTGATTTTAATGGTCAGCATACTACTCTGCACTTTCCAAAATAAGAATTGCCATAGTTAGCTTTGTGTTTCTACAACTCAAGGCAGTTAACACAGTTAACATCTAGAAAGAAGATTTTTTCCCTCATTGTTAGAAGTTTAGGTTTCTGAGGGTTTTTTTTTGTTTTGATTTGTTTTGGTTTTTGGGGGGGATTTTTTTCTTTTCTTGTTTTGTTTTGTTGTTTTTTGGATTTGCCTTTTTCGAGACAGGATTTCTCTGTATAGCCCTGGCTGTCCTGGAACTCACACTGTAGAGCAGGCTGGCCTCGAACTCAAAAATCCGCCTGCCTCTGCCTCCCAGAGTGCTGGGATTACAGGCGTGTGCCACCACCGCCTGGCTAGGTTTCTGAGTTTTATATAGGATCTGTTCTGGAGAAGTCATATTTCTCAACTTTAACACAGTGTAGCAGAAGCCATGTGAGAAAGAGCTTATATATTTGAGGAACACCTACTAGAAAGCCAGAGGTGCAGGAAGATGGGAGGGGCACACCAAGCTGTCGTGCCCAGTGGAGCTGGGGAGCATTTTCACTCCCATCCAAATCATCTCATTGTCCTGATTCTTTTTGCCCAATATACTACTGTAAAGCCAGAGACGATATATTTATTTGGTTTAAGGAAAAGTTCTCAAGCATAATTTTGGGAACTCATTTTATAAATGAATCATTTATAAAAGTTAGACAATTAAAGTTTTAAGAGAAGAATAAATACTTTGTTGGAAAAGGCTAATTTTGAAGGTGGAGATGCTGGTAAGCCAATATTAATCTATGGAGAGTGGCCCCCGGAAGACTGCCCTGTGTACAGATGACTGAATGCACAATGCCTAATAATCACACTGGCTTCTGGGAACAGAAGAGACTCATTGATATCGGGTGAGTTAGTAAGGCTGGCTAGTGTAGCAGTGACTTCAGGATGAGTCACACCACATGTCAGAGCTTCCTGTGGGTAGCACGATCCTGGACAGGAAGTCCTGAGGGCAGGCCAGTTATTGTTAAGGAACACACATGTTGGTGCTGAATATAAAAGATCTCACTGTGAGATAGAAAGGCATCAGAATTTAGTACATATACCAGGAAACAAAATCTAAAGGTTTGAATTTACATGAACTATGAGAAATCTGTATCAATGAGAAGAGCGTAAATCCAGGCCCTAGACACACTGAGTGTATTCTTGGGTTGTGAATATTCTTTTATCCCTGATGAAAGTATGCTTTCAGATCCACTACACTCATTTTACTGACTGGTATCACTTCGAAACCAATTCATTCAAATTTTAGTAACATTTTAAGTCAATGTCTTGGCATAATATCACTCTGCACAAAGAGGGAATATTAAGTAGAAAATATTATCTAAGAAACACAAAGGACCGCAGACTCCCAGTTATATGGAATTAGAGTAGGAAGTCATGCTTTAGGACAAGCTGCCTGGGAGGATCTCAGATCTCTACGTGAACCTTGTGACTCTCCCAGGAAGTGGCTGACAGGAGGCAAGACTTCATACTCTGTTGACATTGGCTTGCGAGCATCATAGTAGGTGTTGACTTTGTGGATTCAATAAAACGCAAGAGCAGGAACTGAGTAAACCTTAAATCAATTCTCCCCAAGTTCCATTGTGGTAAATTCTGCTGATGATTTTTAATAAGAATCTTGCAGGGACATGAGACATTCCCACAGTTGGTTCCTAGGAATCCACTCCCTGACTCAAGAGTTCCAGACTGTTAAACAGCAGGCAGAAGCCCGTGAGTGGTAATTATGATTCCTGTGAGGCACCGAAGAGAGACACTTCCTCCAATCTAGACTTCTCGGACTCGTTAAAGTTGCTTCTTATTATTAAGTTTGTAAAGATAAATTATTAAATGAATGTATGATCAACATAAAGCATTTCTTCAAGTTATAGATTAAGGATAAAACATAAGAAGTGTTTATCTATAATCATATTAGCTTTTCCCACTTCACATATCTAAAAAATGTGAAGTGTGAGTTATGAATTTTTAAGAGAAAAACATCATTTGACACAGCATGACATCTACTATCAAAGGAAGAAATTGTCTCCTTACAGATAATATTCTTTTGTTAGAAGATTTATTTGTTTTCATTTTCTGTGTACAAATGGATGTTTACCAATGCATTTCTGTGGGGCACTGAGGGCAGAAGAGGCCATTCTCCTGATAATAGAGTTACTGACAATTATGACTGCCAGTGAGTACTGGGAATTGAACCCATGACCTCTTCGAGAACAACAAGTACTCTTAACTTCTTAGTTAATAAAAAGAACTCATTTTCTTTTGTGATGATGATAATACAATTACACCATTTCTCTTTTTTTCCTCCTTCTGGTCCCTCCAATTCATTGCACCCTTTCTTTCTTTTAAATTTGATGTCTTTTTCCTTGTTTACACACACACACACACACACACACACACACACACACACACACACACACACACACACCACACCACATAATACACATATACAGTCACTCTCAGAAACCTTTAGCATGTGTATTTGTGCACTCCTTATTCAGAGGCTCATTTTCAGGAAACCAAGCTTATGAGATTTAATGGATATAGCTTCTGACATTTCTAGGGACTCAATCTCACAACTAACTCTCAACTCTTCTGCCTCTTAAAGCTTTCTGCCCCCTCTTTCATAGCTATCCCTGGACCTTCGGTGCTGGAGTTGTTTCATAGATGTATGCTTTGGGACTGGTCTGTAAAATTGTGCATGTTGATTGGTTGTGGGTTTCCATAATGATCTCTATTGCAAAGAGAAGTTTTCTTGATAATGGATGAAAATTACACTTATAAAGGATTTAAGGACAAATATTTATTTGTATTTAGGTATTATGGTTTACTAAAGTGGAGGATGTAGGTTCTCCAACAACATCTGAGGCTTTGCTATCCCTTGGACACTTTCTAGTACCAAGATTTCCCTTTTGTTGAAGAAGCCTTAAGTCCAATTAGAGAGCTCTAGTTAATGTGAAGGTATGAACGTTACTATTGCACCCTTAGGATTATCATGACCAGGTGGTCACTGCTATGATTCATAGGACAGGCATCTGTTGGTTACCTCCATCCTTTGGAAGCTTGCACAGAGTCTTCTCTACCATGAAATCTATGGAGGAAGGTTTCAAGTCAGATTCTGCTGAGATTTTCTAGGCACTGAGTGTGAAATGCACACTGTCTTCAGCAATAGACTTACCTTCTGTCTCGGGGGTGTAACCAATTGCGGTAGAATGTATGTTTTGGAACACTTTTTGACAACCTCGATCATCAGATCAAAAGAAGTCTTCTTCTTCATGTGCAGGTTTTTGTTAGATGATTTATGGCTCTTTAGGGAGAGCATCATCAGCCCAGATTGAGAATCTTCTTTTAAGATACATATGTATATTTATCCACTGACTTAAATAACCGATAGACTTTTGTAAACAGTTAATACTGTGATCACTTCTGACTTGGTCAGGAATTTTAACTGCTATTTTAGTCTCCTCCCTCCTCCTCCATAAATACAGCTAACCACACATTTTTATTTACCTCTTTAGATAATGTTTATCCCATTATTTCCCCTAAATTAGTCTCCCTCCAATGGAGCAATTTTACTTTACTGGTTTCTGCAGCTATTCCAGGTTATTGACTCATATTTGAAGATTTAGAGCTAGGGACCTAAGATGAGAAAAAACATGATGTTTTTTTTTTCTTTTGAGGTTTGAGTTGACTCACTCAGTGTGACCTTTTGTAGTTCCAACCTTTTACCTGTAGACTTGATAGTGTGATTTTTATTTACTGTTGAGTAGCACTCCACAGTGTTTATGGACTGCACTTTCATTATCTATTTGTCAGCTGAAGGTCTTTAGGTTGTTTCCATTTTCTGGCTATTGTGAATGATGCTTTGGACATGTTCCAAAGAATGGTATAGCTGGGACATAGGGCAGATTTATTTTTAGTTTTGTTAAGGACTCTCCACACTGATTTCCAGAAAGACTGGAGCAGTTTGCAACCTCATCAACAATGATTAGGGTTCCCCTTTCTCCAGTCCCTCTCAGGCATTTGTTGTCAGTTATTTTGTTGATGTTTGCCATCCTGACTGGAATAAGATTATTTGCCTTTCCCTTACTAAGGGCAATGAACATTTTTGAGGTGTTTCTTAGCCATTTTATTTTCTTCATTTGGTCATTTATTTAAATCCTAAGCCTATATATTTTTTAAATGAGCCATTAACTATCTTGGTTTCGGTTGCCATTACTGTGAACAGACATCATGACCAAGGTCACTCTTACATTTTAAAAAAGATTCATTTATTATTATATGTAAATACACTGTCTTTGTAGCTGTCTTCAGACATACCAGAATAGGGCATCAGATCTCATTACAGATGGTTGTGAGCCATGATGCGGTTGTTGAGATTTGAACTCAGGACCTTCAGAAGAGGACTCAGTGTTCTTAACCACTGAGCCATTTCTCCAGCCCCAAGGTAACTCTTGCAAAGGATCATTTAATTGGGGCTGGTTTACAGTTTCGGTTTCAATCCATTATTATCATGGTGGGAAGCATGGCAGCATTCAGGCAGAAATGGTGCTGGAGAAGGAGCTGAGAGTTCTACATCTTGATCTGAAGGCAGTCAGAAGAAGACTGACTTCTGCAGACAGCTAGGAGGAAGCTTATGTCCACACTGTGTGCATACTGAACATAGGAGGAGAATTCCAAAGCTCACCTCCACAGTGACACACTTCCTCCAACAAGGCCACACCTCCCACACCTCATAACAGTGTTACTCCTATGGGCCAAACATGTTCAAACCAATACATTGGCTTTCTATCTATTTATCTATCTGTCTGTCTGTCTGTCTGTCTGTCTGCCTGCCTGTCTATCTATCTATCTATCTATCTATCTATCTATCTATCTATCTATCTATCTATCATCTATCTTTGATTGTTTTTGAATTTTATATATTTTGTGGATGTTAATCCTCTGTCAGATATGAGGCTGGCAAAAATTCTTTCCCATTCTGTGTGCTATGTCTGCACTGATTTGATTTTTAGTTTGAGAAGCATTTTATCTTTATGAAGGATCTCCTGTCAACCATTGGCCTTAAGATTTGGGCAAATGGAGTCTTATTCAAAAGGTCCTTCTCTATACCTTTACCACAGGGTATACTGCCTGTGTTCCTTTAAGCACTTTCATTGTTTCAGGTTTCACATTAAACACTTTGATTCATTTAAAGTTATGTATGTATGTATGTATGTATGTATGTATGCATGCATGTATGCATGTATGTATGTATGTATATATTATGTGTGTGCATGTATATATATGTATGTATATTTTTATTACATTGGTGTTTTGCCTCTGTGTGTGAAAGAATCAGATCTTTTGGAATAGAGGTAACAGATAGATAGTTTTGAGGTATGATGTGGATGCTGAAAATTGAATCTAGGTCCTCTGAAAAAGCAGTTAGTGCTGCTCAGTGCTGTCAGTACTGGAGCTATCTCTCCAGCCCTGAAAGATAGTTTTTATGCAAGGATATAGATAGGGGTCTAAATTTATTCTTCTGTATGTGGACTTCCAATTTTCCTGGTACTATTTATTGAAGGTAGTTTCTTTAACCATTGTATTTTTTGGCATATTTGTTGAATATTAAATGGCCAAAGTTAACATACTCATGTTTGGATCTTTGACTTTGCTCCACTCATCTGAATGTCCTGTGTGTGTGTGTGTGTGTGTGTGTGTGTGTGTGTGTGTCCCTACCATAATATTCTTTTTATTGTGATGGCTCTGTAATATATCTTAAACAAGATATGTTTTGGTTATGTGGGGTCTTTTGTGGTTCCATAGAAGTTTAAAAAATATATCTTTCTAGTTCTGTATAGAATAGGGATTTTGATTGGGATTACATTGAATTTCTAAATTGCTTTTGATAGAATGATTACTTTTATAATATTAGTTCTATCAATCCTTGAATATGGAATATATTTTATATTTTTATTTATTTGTTTGTTTGTTTACCGATTTATTATTTAGTCCTGGCTGTCCTGGAATTCACCATGTAGACCAGTCTGTCTTTGAACTCACAGAGATCTGCCTGCCTCTGTCATCCAAGTACTGGGATGAAACCACACCCAGCTTTTTGTTTTGTTTAGTTTTCCTGCATCTTTCTTTCTTTGGAGGTTTAAACTTTTCATTGTGGAGGTCTTTTACTTCCTTTGTTTGATTTATTCCTAAGCTTTTTTGAGAATATTATTAATGGAAGTAAGCCATGGTCACCTTCTCTGTTTGTTTGTTGATGGTGTATAGGAAAATTACTGATTGGCACAAGTTGATCTGTATTCTGTCTCATTGCTTTGTTTATGCTTATTAGTTTTCTAATAGAAATTTGGAATCTCTAATGTAGACTATGTCATCTGCAAATTGGGATAGTTTGACTTCTTTTCTTATTATAGCCATTTAATTTACTTATCTTTTCTTTCTCCAGCTAATGCATCAAGCACAATATTGAGAAGGAATGGGACAGTGGTCATCCCTGTCTCTGTCCTGATTTCAGTGGGGTTGCTTCATTTTTTGTTCCATTTAGAATGATGTTGACTGTGTGCTTCTTGTATATAGCTTTCATTATATTGAGGTATGTTTCCTCTAGTCTTGCTCTCGTTAGGACTTTTATTATGAATGCATGTTGATTGTGCTAAAGGCTTTACTCCATTGATTGAGATTATCATTTAATTTTTGTCTATAAGTGCATTTAGGTGCTCTATCAATTATTTATTGACTTTTATATGTTAACCTTCTCCTCATGTCCACAATAATAAGTCAACTTGGACAGGGAGGATAATCTTTTTGATGTATGTCTAATCTGATTTTTTTTTTTAACACAGGAACTTCCAGATATAAGTGAGCTGTAAATTTCTTCAATGTGTCACATTGAATGAAGATTTTTTAAAATAACACATTTTAATTGTCATTTAGTTCCAGAATATTTGATTTATTTCTTGATTTCCTCTTTGACACATACATCATTTGGGTAATGAGTTGTTTTATCCTCATGAGTTTGAGTATTTACTGGAGATGGTGTGCTGTCAGTTTTAAGCTTAATTTCATTGTGGACAGATGGGATACATGTGTCCCAGTATGTGGTCTAATTTAAAGTTGCTTCTGTATGTTTCTGAGAAGAATGTGTATCCTTTGGCTGGTGTCTGGTAAGTCCATTTCATGCATGATGCCTTTAATCTCTGATATAACTCTGCTTATTGTTTTTGTTGAGATGACCTGTCTTTTGGAGAAAGTAGGGTATTGAAATTCCCTGCTTTTAGTGGGTTTGTGTCAATCTGTATCATATAACATTCTTAATGCAATGAAACCGAAGTTGTTTTGAGAACAAGTGGAACCTTCAAACACTAATGTAGATCTGAACCAGATTTGTATCAATTCAGGGAAAGTTGTTTTTAAACATTTGGCATATCCCAACTATAAAGCACAATGATTATACTATGAAATAGTGTAAACAATTATTTCATGAAATAATATTCAAGATATACCAAGTGTAAAGAAGTTTAATAAATAGGAAGAGAAGTATGTTAGATTTTAGTCCTAAGGAGAGAATAACCTGAAACGAGGATGCAGTGTTTAGTTTGGGTCACAGCTGCATTACTTTCAGACCAGGGGTACTTGATCCTCTTATTTTGAGTTCAAGGTAAAATAGTCTATCATGGCAGAGGTATATTGCAGAAGGTAGCATTTGCCTTGGAGGAAGAGAGACAGAGACCAAGAGGAGCAGAAAGACTTTCAGTATACCCATCAAAGGCATGTTCTTGGTGAGCTGATTTTCTTCATAGAGATTCTGACTTCTGGAGGAAATGCTGCCTATAGATAATGTCACAGGTAGTGTCCAAGAGGTTAACATATTGGCTTCTACAGAGAGTCCAAATAACCATATATGTAATATACAAAATTTATTTTTGCTCAGATGCTCATACTATATGCACACATATGTTTATATGATTTTTAGGAAAATATGCAAAATATAATAACAGATGATTGAAGTTTCTTTTTTGTGTGCTAGGAGAGGAGGAGTGGATGGGAAGCGGTGGTGGTGGGTTCAGACAGAAGGGCTCTAGATCCTGGAAACTGCAGCCCTGAATAGGTGTGGGAGAAAGACTCTTCCTATTGAATGGACTACAATGGAGACTTTTACTTTAATTGTGTAATGTTATATCTTTAAGCCATAAATAAACATCATGGGATAAATCTCATGGAATAGTATATATTTAATAGAGAAAATATATAGAAAGACATATAAAATTGAAGATTATCATGAAAAATAATGCAGATAAAATGGTAGACATAAAAGACATTACTAAATTAATTAAAAAGGGGAATTACAAAGATTTTCTGATAAAATTGAAGATTTACATGAGAAATATTTCTGTTAGTCTATGTCTTTTGATTGGGGAGTTGGGTCCATTGTTGTTAAGAGATATTAAGGTTGCCATTTTGTCCTTTTGACAGTGTCCTTTACCTTACAGAAACTTTGTAATTTTATGAGGTCCCATTTATTAATTCTTGATCTTAGAGCGTAAGCTATTGGTGTTCTATTTAGGAACTTTTCCCCTGTGCCCATGTCCTCAAGGGTCTTCTCCAGTTTCTTTTCTATTAGTTTCAGTGTGTCTGGTCTTATGTGGAGGTCCTTGATCCACTTGGAGTTGAGCTTAGTACAAGGAGATAAGAATGGATCAATTCGCATTCTCCTGCATGCTGATCTCCAGCTGAGCCAGCACCATTTGTTGGAAAGGCTATCTTTTTTTCTACTGTATGGTTTCAAAAATGGCAACAAACAAATTGGGAAAGGATCTTCACCAACCGTACATCCAACAGAGGGCTAATATCCAATATATACAAAGAACTCAAGAAGTTAGACTCCAGAGAGCCAAATAACCCTATTAAAAATGGGGTACAGAACTAAACAAAGAATTTTCACCTGAAGAACTTCAAATGGCTGAGAAACACCTTAAGAAATGTTCAGTATCATTAGTCATTAGGGAAATGTAAATCAAAACAACACTGAGATTTCACCTTACACCAGTCAGAATGGCTAAGATTAAAAACTCAGGAGACAGTAAGTATTGGCGAGGATGTGGAGAAAGAGGAACACTCCTCCACTGCTGGTGGGGCTGTAAGATGGTACAACCACTGTGGAAATCAGTCTGGCTGTTCCTCAGAAAACTGGGCATAACACTTCTGGAGGACCCCGCTATACCACTGATGGGCATATACCCAGAGGATTTCCCGGCATGCAATAAGGACACATGCTCCACTATGTTCATAGCAGCCCTATTTATAATAGCCCGAAGCTGGAAAGAATCCAGATGTCGAGGAGGAATCGATACAGAAAATGTGGTATATTTAAACAATGTAATAGTACTCAGCAATTAAAAACAATGAATTCATGAAATTCTTAGACAAATGGTTGGATGTGGAAAATATCATCCTAAATGAGGTAACCCAATCATAAAGGAATAGTGATTGTTGCTTCCTGTTATTTTTGATGTTATTTTTATGTTTGTGTGGGTATCTTCTTCTAGGTTTATTTGAAGATTACTTTCTTGCTTTTCCTAGGGTGTAGTTTCCCTCCTTGTGTTGGCATTTTCCATATATTATTCTTTGTAGAGATGGATTTGTGGACAGATATTGTGTAAATTTGGTTTATCATGGAACATTTTGTTTTTTCCATCTATGATAATTGAGAGTTTTGCAATGTATAGTAGCCTGGGCTGGCATTTGTGTTCTCTTAGGGTCTGTATGAGGTCTGCCCAGGATCTTCTAGTTTTCATCATCTCTGGTGAGAAATCTGGTATAATTCTGATAGGTCTGCCTTTATAAGTGACTTGCCCTTTTTCTCTTACTGCTTTTAATATTCTTTCTTTGTTTAGTGAATTTGGTGTTTTGATTATTATTTGCTGGGAGGAGTTTCTGTTCTGGTCCAGTCTGTTTGGAGTTCTGAAGGCTTCTTGTATATTCATGGGTATCTCATTCTCTAGGTTAGGGAAGTTTTCTTCTATAATTTTGTTGAAGATATTTACTGGCCCTTTAAGTTGGAAATCTTCACGCTCGTCTATACCTATAATCCTTAGGTTTGGTTTTCTCATTATGTCCTGTAGTTCCTGGATGTTTTTGGTTACCGGCTTTATGCATTTTGCATTTTCTTCGACTGTTGAATCAATATCTTCTATGGTATCTTCAGCACCTGAGGTTCTTTCTTCTATCTCTTGTATTCTGTTGTTGATGCTTGCATCTATGACTCCTGAATTCTTTCCAAGGTTTTCTATCTCCAGAGATGTCTCACTTTGTGATTTCTTTATTGTTTCTACTTTTAGATCCTGGATGGTTTTGTTCAGTTCCTTCACTTGATTGTTTGTGTTTTCCTGTAATTCTTTAAGGGATTTTTGTGTTTTTTCTTTAAGGACTTCTGCCTGTTGACCCATGATCTCCTGTATTTCTTTAAGGGATTTTTGGCTTTCCTCTTTAAGGACTTTTACCTGTTGGCTGATGTTCTTCTATATTTCTTTAAGGGAGTTATTTAAGTCTTTCTTGAAGCCCTCTATCAGCATCATGAGATACGATTTTAAATCCAACTCTTGCTTTTCTGGTGTGTTGGGGTATCCAGGACTTGCTGTGGTGGGAGACCTGGGTCCCGATGTTGCCATTTGGCCTTGGTTTCTGTTGGTAGGGTTGTTGTGCTTGCCTTTTGCCATCTGGTACTAGTTGGTATTGTTGTCTCTGGCTCGAGTTTATTCCTCCTGTGAGCCTGTAAGCCTGTTTCTTTACTCCCCTGAGCTCAAAAGAGAAAGCACTGCTGGGAGATCTCTCTCTCCTGGCTGGCTATGCACAGAAGGCTATGAAGTTTCCTGGCTCCCTGGTGCAAATGGCCGCTAGATTACCTTTTAATTAGTTCTTGGGAGTTTTGTACAAAGTGTTTTGATTATTAAAATATTTACTTATGTGTAAGTATATGAACATACATGAGGAGGGAGGGGAAGTGTAGACACACCTGTGTGCACAGATGAAAATCATAAGGGGGTCCTGGATCCCCAGAATTCATGGGATGCTTATCTTGTCACGTAGGTCAGGAACCTGGCCTTTGTGAATGCTCTCTTTACATGCTCTGAACAATGAACCCAGCTTTCCAATCCTTTAGGAGCTTTTTAAATTAGCTTCAGAACTAATTCAAAATAATTGAGATGGGTTAAATTCCTGGTTAAAGTGTCCAAAGTGTCCGAAGTTAAATCTTGTGTTTCTATTCACTCATTGCCCACCATTTCCTTTCCTAAAGTATTTCCTATCTCTGTAAAGGACTGTTCCTTACTTCTAGTGAGCTCATCTCTGAACACCCATAAGCTGACCTCCAGCCATCTTCCCATGTGACCGTCCTTTCTTTCATTAACCTTCCTTTTTGTTGCAAAAATTTATTCAGTCTCAAAATCATTACAGTGATTCCACAATATTCTCCATGGGGTTTTCTCTTTCCTTTTTTTATTCATTCCAGAATTTTGAAGGACCAAACATGAGTATGTGACTCCTTTCAAATGGTCTTTTTTTAAAAAAAATATTAATTATTTTTATGCACACTATATTTTATTCCCCACCCCACCAATCCCTGCCCACTCCTCTGACTATTCCATATCCCATAACTCCTCCCTACCCCTTGTCTCCATGTGGATATCCCTACTCCCTACCCACCTAACCTCTAAACTCCCTGGGGCCTCCAGTCTCTTGAGGGTTAGGTACATCATCTCTGAATGAACACAGACCCAGCAGTCCTCTACTGTATGTTTTCTAGGGGCCTCACACCAGGTGGTATATGCTGCCTGTTTGGTGGTCCAGTGTTGGAGAGATCCTGGGGGATCCAGATTAATCAAGACTGCTGGTTCTCCTATAGGGTTGCCCTCAGCTTCATTTAGCCTTCCCTAACTCAACATCAGGGATCAGCTGCTTTTGTCCATTGTTTGGGTGCAAATATCTGCATCTGACTCTTTCAGTTTCTTGTTGGGTCTTCCAGAGTGCTGTCATGCTAGGTCCCTTTTTGTGAGCACACCATAGCCTCAGTAATAGTGTCAGGACTTGGAACCTCCCCTTGAGCTGGATCCCACTTTGGTCATGTCACTGGACCTTCTTTTCCTTGGGTTCCTCTCCATTTCCATCCCTGTAATTCTTTCAGACAGGAACAAATATAGGTCAGACTTGTGACTGTGGGATGGCCCCCATCTCCCTCATTTGAAGCCCTGTCTTCCTGCTGGAGATAGGCTCTATAATTTCCCTCTCCCTACTCTCAGGAATTTCATCTAAGGTTCCTCCCTTTTAATCCTGTGAGTCTCTCACCTCCCAGGTCTCTGGTGCATTCTGGAGGGTCCCCCAAATCTCCTATCTCCCAATGTTTCCTGTTTCCATTGTTTCTTCTGGCACCCGGGGCTTCAGTGCTTTTCCCTCCCTCAAGGTCAGATCAGGTTCCACTCTCATCCCCAATCCCTTACCCCATCTGCTTTCCCTCCCAGGTTCCTCCCTCCGTCCTCACTTGTGGTTGCTTTCTTCTCCCAATTCGGACTGAGGTGTCCCCACTTGGGCAGTTCAGCTTGTTGACCTTTTCTGTGGACTGTATCTTGGGTTTCTGTATTTTTTTTTCTTTTTGGCTAATATCTACTTATTAGTGAGTACCTACCATGCGTGTCCTTTGGGGTCCGAGTTACCTCACTCAGGATGATATTTTCTAGTCCCATCCATTTGCCTGCAAAACTCAGGATGTCTTCGTTATTAATAGCTGAGTAGTATTCCATCGTGTAAATGAACCACATTTTCTGTATCCATTCTTCTGTCGTGGGACATCTAGGATTTTTTCCAGATTCTGGCTATCACAAATAAGGCTGCTATGAACATAGTGGAACATGTGTCCCTGTGGCATGGTGGGGGCATCTTTTGGGTATATTCCCAAGAGTGGTATAGCTGGGTCTTCAGGGAGATCTATTTCTAATTTTCTGAGGAACCTCCAGATTGATTATACTAGTTTGCAATCCCACCAGCAGTGGAGGAGTTTTCCTCTTTTTCCACATCCTTTCCAACATGTGTTGTAACCTAAGGTTTTGATCTTAGCCATTCTGATTGGTGTAAGGTGGAATCTCAAGGTCGTTTGTGTTTGCATTTTCTGATCACTAAGGACTTTGAACATTTCTTAGGTGCTTCTTAGCCATTTGAGATTCCTCAGCTACGAAATCTCTTGTTTAGTTCTATAACCCCCCCCCGCCTTTTTTTGATTGGGTTGTTTGGTATTTTTGGTGATTATCTTCTTGAGTTCTTTATAAATTTTGAATATTATCCCTCTATAGGACGTGGGCTTAATGAAGATTTTTTTTCCATTCCGTAGGTTTCCGATTTGCCTTATTGGCTATGTCCTTTGCCTTACAGAAGCTTTCCAGTTTCATGAGATCCCATTTATTAGTTCTTGATCATAGAGCATGAGTCACTGGAGTTCTGTTTAGGAAATTTACCCCTGTGCTAATGAGTTCAAGGCTCTTTCCCACTTTCTTTTCTATTAAATTCAGTGTATCTGGTTTTATGTTGAAGACCTTGATCCATGTGGAATTGAGCTTTGTGCAAGGTGACAAATATGGTTCTATTTCATTTCTCTACATACAGACAGCCAGTTAGACCAGAACCATTTATTGAAGATGCTTTCATTTTTCCATTGTATATTTTTGGCTTCTTTGTCAAAGATCAAGTGTCCGTGTGTAGTTTTATTTCTGGGTCTTCAATTCTATTCCATTGATCAACATGTCTGTTTCTGTACCAATACCATACAGTTTTTATCACTATTGCTCTGTAGTAAAGCTTGAAGTCAGGAATGGTGATTCCCCCAGCCATTCTTTATTGTTAAGAATTGTTCACTATTCTTGGGTTTTTGCCTTTCCAGATGAATTTGAGAATTACTCTTTTCATGTTTATGAAGAATTGTGTTGGGATTTTGATGCGGATTGCATTGAATCTATAGATTGTTTTTGATAGGATGGCCATTTTTACTATATTAATTCTGCTAATCCATGAACAAGGGAGATCTCTCCATTTTCTGAGATCTTCTTCAATTTCTTTCTTGAGAGCTTTGAAGTTATTGTCATTCAAATGATCTTTTTATGATGAGGACAAGCTCCAAATTACTTGTCTAATTTTTTTCAAGACCAAACTTATTTTGTTTCCTTTAAATAGTATGCATTATCATATATAAGACACTCATCTATAGTTATGTAGACAACTTCAGTTTGCTATTCTGAGTAATTCTCAGGTAATTCTTGATGATAACTTGCAAAAGTACACTAATTATAAAAACATAAGAGACTATCCATTTCTGGGATTTATATCTTTAAGAATAGATCTCTCTTCAATTACATTGACTTTTTTGAATGAAACAATTTCTCTTCCAATGTCCTGGACTTTACAACACAGGCAAAAACAACCCTGAAGAAGTACCTTTTCTCCCATCTTCTTCTCTGAATGCAAAGGAAAGACTTATAAGAATAATGTAAGGATGGGTGTGGTTGTGCATGCCTATAAGTTCAGAAGTGACTGCTGAGGCAGGAGAATCATGAGTTCAAAACCAGCCAAGACTACAAAGTCTTTTTTTTAAAAAAGTTGTCAAAATTGTCATTTTATTAGCATTGTTATCATGAAGAGGAAAGAGAATTCTTTGACTCATTCTTGTAAACGTTTGTGCTGTTGCCATTGCATTGTACAGGAAGTAGCACAAGGGTAATTGCAGCAAGTAAAACAGTCTGCATTTCCCGTGTGCTTCATATTCCAGGCAGTTCACACTCATTTCCTGTAGCTCACTGAGGTCATAAAGTGTTCCCAGGCCTTTGGGCATGTGCCTTTTTTTCTGCCTAGAACATGCTGTTTCCTCTCCCTTGCTTCATGTCTATATATCCTTTGAGCTCTTATCTTAAGTATCAAGGTCTGTTTGGGGACTTTTCTACATTATCTTCGTTTTACCCATTTCTTCAGAATAGTGAAGATGTTTATGCTAGTTTGTCTCAGGAGTCTTGATTTCTTGAAGAGCATTATTATATACTTTGAATCTGAATCTGTTACACACACACACACACACACACACACATACCACACACAAAACCGGTGAGGCTTAGTGAACAAAATAAAAGATGAATCTACCATTATCACTGAAGAGACAAGCAGAAGCACTATTAACAGTTGTTAGGCAGAATACATATTTTATAATTACTCCATTTTAACAACATGCAAAAATCATGTAAGCATAGGTTGATCAAAAGTTATGCTATCATCTGCTATTGTAAGGAACCTATTCTTCTGTTCTTCTTCCTTCATCTACATTGTTAGTCAAACAAGAGCTTCAACTCTTAACACTCTTGAAAATTTCACAAAGGTGTTACAAGAGTTGTTAGAATAATATTCTGGGCCTTAGCAGCTCCTATAAGCTAGACTTAGCCAATACCCCAAATAAGCCAATTAGAGACACAGATAATGATGAGAATCAGGAAAAGTGTTCCAATGTGACTACTTTGTGAACAGGATAAAAAAGGTTCAGTGACACTCCATGTCCATCTTTAGTGTCCTGAGTTAACAGTTTAGGATGAATCAGAATCAAAAAGGCATGCATATCTAAACCATACTGGTCATGATGTCCTGCCTGCAAGATGGTTGAGAAGTTGTCCAAACAGTGTGAATGTCTTTTTAACAGACAATATGCCTTTGTGGCTAGCAACAGGACCCCATACTTTTCCTTCCCCCAGAATGATATTAATGGGGAAATTTCAATGGAGCCCATTGTTTTAATAGTCTGATAGCCAAAGGTCAGGTGAAAACAGTCCCTTTAGATCAATTGCACTCCTGACAAGATGATTAAAACAGAATCCTCCTTTTATTTTGGACATCTCCCTTGTTCTTTTTCTTGAAATGAGGAGAAACTTTATAATTGGTGTCATGGAGGGAAGCTGGCTTACATTGGTCCAGCTCTTATATTTTTTTCTAATGTCAAACATCAGTATGTTCAGGGATGCTGAACAGATGTGGAGTTTCCTTGTGTGGCTGCTGTATGCATCTGGAGGCAAGGAAGTTAATGAAGTGTGTCTGCTGTGCACACACATTTCTCTCCAAATATAATTCTTAGTGTCTAGCCACTTAAAGAGCAGTCTCAGGGGCAAGTTGTTTTCTAATCTAGGTTTATCGGGTACAAATCAGCAAGGCACTTTTAGTTACAACCTATTCATCTGTGTATTTGGTACAGAATTTGTCTTTGTTGCATTAGACAGACATAGTCAAAGGCAAACAACATTTAATAGGCCTTGTAAATGAACATAACTATATACAAATATACTCCTTTTATACCAAACTGGCAAAATATTGCAAGTGGAGGGTGAATTCAGAATACTTTCATGAACTAGTAGGAGACAGTTTGTAAAAATATATAATTAGATACTACTGCTAAGAACTCCATTAAAAAATAATAATCAGAAATTGGAGCTTACAACATTTAGAGGCATCCTACCTCGCTTACCACTAGGCCAGTAAAATTTTTTGACATTCTAGAAGTTGTTTTCTTGTGGTTGACATTATAATCAAGACATGCTTCTATCAAAATGATGGCTTAATTTGGCTGTTGCATTTTATTACAAAAGTTGGATTTTACTGAATTTTTCTGTGACCTATTTTCTGATGCTTCCTCTCCCATCCCCCAAGGAAGGAAGACATTTATAAGTGGTTAGGAGTGTGAAAAAGACAGGATCATATTTCTTCTTCCCAACATGGCATTCACTTCCCATCTGTGATTTAGGTCAAAGAGAACAAATTTACAGTGGAGATGTGTAAATTTATTTTTCTCCTTCCATCCTCAGACAGGATCATTCGAGAAATTAGTTAATTAACATTTCTTCATTATACAATTAAAACCTTGTTTTAATGCAAGAAAAGTTCAAATGTGTGACTTATATTGGGGGAAATGCACTATGGAAGACGAATATCTAGGAGATAGACTGGGCTGGAAGCTTCCTGGAAAAAAATGAGTGAACATTAGCCAAGAGAGACTGCTGCTAATTTTCCCAGGGATGTGGAGGACGGAGGGAAGGAGTAGGGATTCAGGTAAGATTACAACCCTAGCAATGTGTTGATGAGTGGATCCCCATGAGGAATCTCTCTATTTTTGTGCTTTTTCTTTAGCTACTTAGAGTTATCTATTTGTCATAAGGTTTAGATGTTCTCTTCTTTGGGTTAATTATCACTTCAATTTAAAAAAAATACATCTAACTGCACATGTAGAGAGATCCTGTTGGAAATGATGGAGGATGAGAAGGGGGAGAAGTGGAAGGAGCTGAGTATATGTGAGGGAGTAGGCAAGCGATGAAGACAGTAATCACTATCCCAGGGAAGGTGAAACCTCATCTAATTTCATTCTTTTCCTCTATTCTAGACACAACTTCTCTCTGAAGAGCAGACAACATAATACTACCTGCTTATTACACGGATTAAAAACATATATGCAATGCAGGAAATCCAGTGATCATTCTGACAGAAAAATGTGGAAAGATCATTTGAATATTGACTAAAATGAATACAAGTTTAAAAAAAAATCTACAAACAAGAAAATTATAGTCTTCCTTCACAATTGAGAGAAAGGTGATACTAGAATATGGGGTTCTGAGGGGCAGTGAAATACCCCAAAGAGTACTCAACACTGGCTTTTGTCTTAGAACTTGAGTTTTCAAGAAGTTGACATCCTGTGTTAGTACCACAGCATGTGGGATAGGGGGTGTAGGTATGGAAGGCAATCTTCTCTTTGTATTTTGTGTTGCTTTATGCTTTCTTTGCCTTAGGGTTACTCTCAAACAGCCTCTGTTAACAGTGATGCAAACCTCTTCTTGCCCCCAATCACCAATCAGCCCAAGAATAACAGCTTTGCAGTCAAGTGTGCCTGATGAGCTCTGTGACCTGGCTTTCCCCTGCTGCGTCTCAGTCTTCCCCTGCCCACTTGCATTTATGACCTATTTAATAAGTCATAAAATTATATACTAAATTACAGAGATGATGATTTGTAATGCTACATGATGAGAGAGTAATGCCATCAGGAAGAAATCCTAAGCAGGGCTATTGCTTTTTAAAACTTTCAGAAATATCCATAAGTTCTGCTTCAGGGAGCTAGATGGAACTTAATATAAAGAAATTAGTCCTGTAACAATTTGTCTCTTTGGCAAGTTCACTTTCCCAGCACTTTGAATTGACTTGGGATTCAGAAATGAACTCATGTTCATAGACAGTGTAGAAACTTAATGGACAACGCAGTCATGTTGCAAAAATCATCTGACCTGTCCAAGTACATATTTTTAGAGAGTTCAAAAAATAGCTCCTTCCCATGGGATGCATATTTTGTTCCAGATTGTGTGTGTGTGTGTGTGTGTGTGTGTGTGTGTGAGAGAGAGAGAGAGAGAGAGAGAGAGAGAGAGAGAGAGAGAGAGAGAGAGAGAGAGAGTGAGTGAATGTTCCCACTCCTGTGCCCTTCATTTACAGGAAGAGGAAGAAACAGGAGGATTACTAAAGAGAGCATGACTCTTTTTCCAGACAGTAGGTCCAACCATGAGAACTACAGCATCACTTGGCAAAGAATGCCTCTTCAGTCCTTGGAGACAATGACACTGCAGGAAGACCTCACCTCCTCACAGTTCCGGAAGTCTTATAAGGTCTGGAATACATGCTGAGAAATGATTTGTTTTCAGAAGCCTTTCTAGAGGGCTTTCAATTTTATGTCTTTCTAGAGAACTTTTACTTCAATAATTTGATAAAGAAATTGAGGACCTAAATTTTCTTCTATTAAAATTTGAAAATTACTTCATTGTGATTTGTTCCAATTAAAAAAGGGGGAACAATATCTGTTCCCTTATTTGTGCTTTTATTTGAAGAAAGAATTCTCTTTCAAAATCTTTTAAATATTAATATCAATCAAAGATGTGTTAAAAAAGAAATAGCCAAATGTAGGAGAAAGCAAAATTTTTTAAAAATAACAAATATTCAGGATAGAGTTTTAGAGGAAAGATGTTCAATTTATTTCTCAAGTAAATTGTTTAGACTAATCTTTCCTTTTTTTCCTTCCATATTCTCCCAGAAACCTGGCTGAACTCTAAGTTCACTATACCTTCAGAAGCTTCCAGTGACTGCCTGCCCTCTTCAGTTATAATGAAATCCTGACTCTCAATAACTTGGAAGCAGAAGAAAGTCTCTGGGGAACAGAAAGAGAAATAGAAAACAAAAAGAAAAGAAAAAGAAAAAGGCCATATCCCGAAGACAGCAATTTGTTTAGAAGTGTAAATACACACAGCAAACCAGTTGCTGACAAACGCTGAGATTTTAATGGCTAACTGTCATGAACATAAACGATGTGAGTTAGAGGGAAGCTGTGGAAAGCTCGAGATTTGTTAAGCCCATACCAGATAACATTAAAACCTCTGGAAAAATTAAAACATAAATGTTACAACCCTGTTTCTTTCTGAGAGAAGTTCTTAATGTCATTGAAAGTTAAGGTGCTAAAATGCTCTGAACGCTAAGTGATTTCCACTCTTAAAATAAGGAACCAGGATATTTCAAGTGTTTCTTGTTAGAATCACAAAACAATTCATAGTTTTAGAAGTTACCTTATCTCACATTTACATCCTATCTAAAGTTTTGTCCAGTTTTAAAATCTTTACTATAAATTACATAGAAATGGGTTATAGCCTCACAATACTACATTAAATGACTGAAGGTTTGATAATTTTTTTTTATTTCATTTGATGTATTTTTATTTACATTTCAAATGATTTCCCCTTTTCTGGCCCCCCACTCCCTGAAAGTCACATAAGCCCCCTTCCCTCCCCCTATTCTCCCAACCACCCCTTCCCACTTCCCTGTTCTGGTTTTGCCTTATACTGCTACACTGAATCTTTCCAGAATCAGGGGCCACTCCTCTGTTCTTCTTGTACCTCATTTGATGTGTGAATTATGTTTTGGGTATTCCAGTTTTCCAGGCTAATATCCACTTATTAGTGAGTGCATACCATGATTGATCTTTTGAGACTGGGTTACCTCACTTAGTATGATGTTCTCCAGCTCAATCCATTTGCCTAAGAATTTCATAAATTCATTGTTTCTAATGGCTGAATGGTACTCCATTGTGTATATATAAAACATTTTTTTTTGCATCCATTCATCTGTTGAGGGATACCTGGGTTCTTTCCAGCTTCTGGCTATTATAAAGAGGGCTGCTATTAACATAGTGGAGCATATATCTTTATTACATGCTGGGGAATCCTCTGGGTATATGCCCAAGAGTGGTATAGCAGGATCTTTCAGGAGTGACATGCCCAGTTTTCTGAGGAACCGCCAGACTGATTTCCAGAGTGGTTGTACCAATTTGCAACCCCACCAGCAGTGGAGGCGTGTCCCTCTTTCTCCACATTCTCACCAACACCTGCTGTCTCCTGAGTTTTTAATCTTAGCCATTCTGACTGGTGTAAGGTGAAATCTCAGGGTTGTTTTGATTTGCATTTCCCTGATGACTAATGAAGTTGAGCATTTTTTAAGATGTTTCGCTGCCATCCGAAGTTCTTTAGGTGAGAATTCTTTGTTTAACTCTGTACCCCATTTTTAATAGGATTATTTGGTTTTCTGGGGTCTAACTTCTTGAGTTCTTTATATATATTGGATATTAGCCCTCTCTCTGATGTAGGGTTGGTGAAGATCTTTTCCCAATTTGTTGGTTGCTGATTTTTCCTTTTGATGGTGTCCTTTGCTTTACAGAAACTTTGTAATTTTATGAGGTCCCATTTGTCAATTCTTGATCTTAGAGCATAAGCTATTGGTGTTCTGTTCAGGAACTCTCCCCTTGTACCGATGTCCTCAAGGGTCTTCCCCAGTTTCTTTTCTATTAGTTTCAGAGTGTCTGGCTCTATGTGAAGGTCCTTGACCCATTTGGAGTTGAGCTTAGTACAAGGAGACAAGGATGGATCAATTCGCATTCTTCTGCATGCTGACCTCCAGTTGAACCAGCACCATTTGTTGAAAAGGCTATCTTTTTTCCATTGGATGTTTTCAGCCCCTTTGTCGAGGATCAAGTGGCCATAGGTGTGTGGGTTCATTTCTGGATCTTCAATCCTGTTCCATTGATCTGCCTGCCTGTCACTGTACCAATACCATGCAGTTTTTAACACTATTGCTCTGTAGTATTGCTTGAGTTCAGGGATACTGATTCCCCCAGAATTTCTTTTGTTGTTGAGAATAGTTTTACCTATCATGGGTTTTTTGTTATTCCAGATGAATTTGAGAATTGCTTTTTCTAACTCTATGAAGAATTGAGTTGGGATTTTTATGGGTATTGCGTTGAATCTGTATATTGCTTTTGGCAAAATGGCTATTTTAACTATATTAATCCTGCCGATCCATGAGCATGGGAGGATTTTCCATTTTTTGAGGTCTTCTTCTGGAAAACTGGAATACCCAAAACATAATCCACACATCAAATGAGGTACAAGAAGAATGGAGGAGTGGCCCGTAGTTTTGGAAAGACTCAGTGTAGCAGTATAAGGCAAAACCAGAGCAGGGAAGTGGGAAAGAGTGGGTGGGAGAACAGGGGGAGGGAAAGGGGCTTATGTGATTTTCGGGGAGTGGGGGGCCAGAACAGGGGAATTCATTTGAAATGTAAATAAAAAATATATCGAATATAAAAAACAAAAAAAAGAAGAATGCAAGTCGATCCATTCTTATCTCCTCATATAAAGCTCAAGTCCAAGTGGATCAAGAACTTCCATATAAAACCAGATACAGTACTGAAACTAATAGAAAAGAAAGTGGGGGAAGAACCTTGAGCACATGGGTACAGGCAAGCATTTTCTGAACAGAACACCAATAGCTTAGACTCTAAGATCAAGAACTGACTAATGGGACTTCATAATTACAAAGCTTCGGTAAGAAAAAGGACACTGTCAATAGGACAAAACAGAAACCAATATATTGGAAAAAGATCTTTCCAGTCCTACATCTGATAGACGTCAAATATCCAATATATACAAAGAACTCAAGAAGTTAGACCTCATAGAAACAAATAACCCTATTAGAAATGTGTACAGATGAAATCTTAGGGTTGTTTTGATTTGCATTTCCCTAATGACTAATGAAGTTGAGCATTTTTTAAGATGTTTCTCCGCCATCCGACACCAGTCAGAATGGCTAAGATTAAAAATTCAGGAGACAGCAGGTGTTGGAGAGGGTGTGGAGAAAGAGGAACACTCCTCCACTGCTGGTGGGGTTGCAAATTGGTACAACCACTCTGGAAATCAGTCTGGCGGTTCCTCCGAAAACTGGGTACCTTACTTCCAGAAGATCCTGCTATACCACTCCTGGGCATATACCCAGAAGACTCCCCACCATGTAATAAGGATACATGTTCTACTATGTTCATAGCAGCCCTATTTGTAATTGCCAGATGCTGGAAAGAACCCAGGTATCCCTCAACAGAAGAGTGGATGCAAAAAATGTGGTATATCTACACAATGGAGTACTATTCAGCCATTAGAAACAATGAATTTATGAAATTCTTAGGCAAATGGATGGAGCTAGAGAATATCATACTAAGTGAGATAACCCAGACTCAAAAGGTGAATCATGGTATGCACTCACTAATAAGTGGATATTAACCTAGAAAACTGGAATACCCAAAACATAATCCACACATCTAATGAGGTACAAGAAGAAAGGAGGAGTGGCCCCTGGTTCTGGAAAGACTCAGTGAAACAGTATTCAGCAAAACCAGAACGGGGAAGTGGGAAGGGGTGGGTGGGAGGACAGGGGAAGAGAAGGGGGTTTGCGGGACTTTCGGGGAGTGGGGGGGGGCTAGAAAAGGGGAAATCATTTGAAATGTAAATAAATTATATCGAATAAAAAAAAAAGAAATGTGTACAGAGAAAAACAAAGAATTCTCAACTGAGGAATACCAAATGACTGAGAAACACCTAAGGAAATGTTCAACATCCTTTGTCATCAGGGAAATGCAAATCAAAACAACCCTGAGATTTCATCTCATACCAGTCAGAATGGCTAAGATCAAAAACTCAGGTGACAGCAGGGACTGGTAAGGATGTGGAGAGAGGAACACTCCTCCACTTCTGGTGGGATTTCAAGCTGGTACAACCACTCTGGAAATCAGTTTGGTGGTTCCTCAGAAAATTGGACATAGTACTACTGGAGGACTCAGCTATAGCACTCCTAGGCATATACCCAGAAGTTGCTCCAACATGTAATAAGGACACATGCTCCACTATGTTCATATCAGTCTTATTTATAATAGCCAGAAGCTAGAAAGAACCCAGATGTCCCTCAACAGAGGAATGAATACACAAAATGTGGTACATTTATACAACGGAATACTACTCAACTATTAAAAATAATGAATTGATGAGGTAACCCAATTACAAAAGAAAACACATGGAATGCACTCACTGATAATTGGATATTAGCCCATAAGCTAGGAGTACCCAAGATACAATTCACAGACCAAATGAAGCTCAAGAAGAAGAAAGACCAAAGTACGGATTTTTTGGTCCTTCTTAGAAGGGGGAGCAAAATACCCATGGGAGGAGATACAGAGACAAAGTATGGAGCAGAGACTGAAGGAAAGACAATCCAGAGACTGCCCCACCTGGGAATCCATCCCATATACAGTAACCAAACCCAGACATTATTGTGGATGCCACCAATGCTTGCTGACAGGAGCCTGATATAACTGTCTGCTGAAAGGCTCTACCGCTCCTGACAAATACAGTGGTGGATAATCTCAGCCAACCACTGGGCTGAACACAGGGTCCCCAATGGAGGAGTTAAAGAAAGGACCGAAGGACCTGAAGGAGCTCGCAGCTCTGTAGGAGGAACAGCAACATCAACCAACCAGTACCCTCCCCCCCAGAGCTCCCAGGGACTAAACCACCAACAATAAAGTACACATGGAGTTATCCATGGCTCCAGCTGCGTATGTAGCAGAGGATGGCCTTGTTGGACATCGAAGGGTGGAGAGGTTCTTGTTCCTGAGAAGGCTCGATGCCCCAGTATAGGGAAATGCCAGGGCAGGGAAGGGAGAGTAGCTGGGTTGGTGGTCAGAGGGAGGGGGTATGGGATAGTGTATTTTTGGAGGGAAACCTGGAAAGGGGATAGCATTTGAAATGTAAATAAAGAAAATGTCTAATGAAAAAAAGAAAGAACTCTTAAAATATTGTGATAAGGATGCTGAAGTGTAGTTCTTCACAACTGAAAGCTACTGGTTGGGGTTGGGGTGAGGAAGGACTCTGTTTTCTATAAGGGTCAGCTACTGGGAGTTTGGCCATGCTCCAGTGTGTATATAGGCAACACAAATTGGACTTTGTATTCTTTCTTCTTTTTCTTTTCTTTTCTTTTGGGGGGTAGTAGACTTGTGAAGACTGGCAAGTGAATACTGTGCATTATGTGAGCCTCCAAACTAATCAATAAAAACATTATATTGAAAAAAAAAGGAGAGAGATGATTCATTCCAAAGGATCACTGCAGAGTCGATTCTCTAATTAAGTTAAAGAAGTTATAGATGATGAGGTCCATGTCCTGTTTGTGGAAGTTCTGAGAAGAAATGCCAGTGCTGGCCCAGGGAGAGGCAAGGGGACGAGAGGAGGAAACAAGGCGGGCAGAAAATCGGAGAGCAAAAGCATTTCTTGAAAGTTATTTTTGGTAGTGTATATGTGTGTGTGTGTGTAACATGCTCACTATGCTGAATATGTTGATATCAGGGAACACCTTTGTGGGGTTGGCTTCTTTCTTTCTTATGTGTATTTCAGAGATAGATTTAGGTCACCGGGCTTGGATAACAAGCCGTTTAGCTGCTGTGCCATCTCTTTGGCTCAGCTAAATATTTCTAATGAGGTCTGCTAAAACCTAACAACAACAACAACAACAACAACAACAACAAGGTTGAAGCGAGCTGCAGGATTGCTTCATCACTAAGACATTCTAGAATTCTTCACCTCCTCATTAATATTGTGGACAATTTGCAATGTCTCTCTTCCTCTCCATAATCTCCTTAAACTCTCCACAAATCCAGACTAAGATGGCCATTCTCCTTACCCAGCAGCTTTCTCTGTTCTCAATGTGGGCAGCCTGTGTCAACATTTACCACGGATTACAGAGAATCGGAGATGTGAGCAGGTTGAAAAAGTAGCACATTAACATGTGCTTTTTACTTGTTGGCTTAAAATTGCTAATGTATTAAAGTGCCTTCTCTGTGGAGTCCCCACATTTTACTTTGTTCAGAGGAGAGAGAAAGTATCAGAAAAGTATCGCTGCATGTTCTAAAAAGTAAAGCAAGTATTTCCTTGGTGCTACCATCGTTCATATTCTGTCCTGTTCTTTCATGATTGGAATCCTCTAACAGTCAAAAGCCTGAATTCAATTAGGTTGATAGGATTTAAGTCTTCACTTCTCTACTTATGAGCTGTGCCACACCCCACACAAACAAGTAATTTAGCTGCTGTATCTCCTTATCTGTAGCAAGGGTCAGAGACGATAGCATTGAACCAACAGTTATTATGCAGACAGAAGTAGATAAAATTGATAATGTGCAATAAGTACTCAATAAATATTAACTATGATTGCTTTGATCACCTATAAAGAGAAGAAAACTGGGGTCAACAACAACAGAAATTAAACTCATCTTAATTTATTTCTGTGTCTGTTAGGAGATAGTCACTAATCAGAAATTTTGCCTTTGGGTCCATGGAAGTACTCAAAGCTGGTGAATCATGAGGCCTTTGAGGGATTTGAACCGATATCCTTTGGAAATAACACTGCTGTAGAGTAGATAGTGGGCTTGAATTTGACTTAAAGTGAATTAGGAAGACAATCTCTAACAGGTGGCCCTTATAGTTGCGAATAGAATGAGAATTAGATTTGATCGTGAGAAATAAAAGGATTATTGACATCGTAACAGGCTATTTATTCATTACACTATACAGCTAGTTTTAAGAAAATTAACTCAGTGAAACAGTATTATACTTCAGTCAATAGTTTTTCTTTAAAAACCTGGTGGTAAAAATACATAGTTCCATACTGAATATGCAGACTATGCTGTGTTTTGTATTGCAGATGAAGTGGTTGGAGTCCTTACTGATCATTGATAGAAACAGAGCAATATTACTTACTTACTTGGTTAGAGGCAGACTTTCCTCTGTAGCCCTGGCTATCCTGTAACTCACGATATATAGCAGACTGACTTTGAATTAATGACATCACTTCTGCCTCCCTCGCTCCCCATGTGCTGCAATTAGTCACATGCTACCTCGCATACCTAAATTCACTAAATAGAATTCTTGAGATTGTAATCTGTAATATGGATCTATGAAACTTCACTACATTTTGTTCTCAGACTCTCATAAATTTATAAGAAGAAAGCATGAAGTGATCTCTATTGTTCTGAAACAACCCATTGATAGCAAAGGATGTTTGTAATTTACTGTGTTACATTATATTAACTAAGATGTTGTAGTCGGAGACCTCAACTTATATAGTCCTTTTATGTAGAATTATTTATACCCTAGATAGTTCCACCTGCACCTCACAAAGATCTCATCTACAACTGCATACCCTCTCTGAATGGGGTACTTCAATGCCTCAAACTCAGTACTTATGGCCTAGCACAGGACAGACACAATATGTGATAGAAGGAATGGCTAGGAATAAATCATACTCTTTGAAAGGTTATAATTTGAATAGAATTGGTTTGGACACTATTATGAATTCCATGAAGCTGTACTTTGATACATTTAACCTCCATGCCTTGTATTCTCTGTTATTCTAGAGACATATCTATCCACCCAGATAATGAGGTGCAATGAGGGGCCTCAGGCAGCAGAGCATTTCTTGGCTGCTCAGGAAGTGCTCCTATCCACATCTATGTTAAAAAAGAGAACAAAAGTGGACAACTCCAGCCTCTTTCTGAGTCAAGCATATACACATGGAACAATTGAATAGGGCATTTTTTTTTTTTCTGTTTTGCAGGTTTATTTCTTTGAGAGGAGATTCGTTTGATTTTTAATTCCTACAGACACTAGAGAGAACACTTTGATTTATGAATCAGGAGGAATGTCACAGTATATTAGAGCTTCCAGGTCCTGGTAGTTCTGTAGATGAAACATCAGTAGCAATGTGGTATGTTTCAGCCAAAAGGTCCCTTTGGAGAGCCATGGATTCTTGGAAGTACAACAAAAAGGGAACTTTTGGCATGAGTACTCCTTGATGTTAGTGGCAACAAGCAAAAAGACCTTCATTTTCCAACCCCTCATTGATCCACAGCCCAGTATTACAGCTCAAACGACAGAGGCTTTGGAATAATATGTGACTTCAACCCTGCCCGTAGTCCTTTATTTTCATGTGATAAAGTTGGATAAGTCTCTGACTTTCTGAACCTTAATTTCAATGAAAATAATGCAGGGGCAATAACACTTATCTCGTGGGCAATAATAATGATTAAATGAGACCAAATGCATATGTTGGTGGAAAGTACTTGTGTAGAGCAGAATGTTTACTGCTTATGTAGTAACACATTTAGAACATCCTGGGTAGCATTCACGTCATGGGGTGAATTGCACCTTTTCTTCAGGATAACTGACAAGAATAGAGCCTGTACTTTAGAACATAGGGTAAAGAGACACATACATGTGCATCAATGGTTAAGAAACAGAAGCAGCTTTGACAGCCGTCGGGAATATGTACATATTCATGATGTAACTGTTTTTTGGACATAAAAGGAATGAAATTATGATATTTGCAAGAAAATAGGCTAAACCTGAGATCATTATATTAACAGAGAATCTGGATTTAATTTTCTGTGTCTGTCTGATTGTCTGTCTGTCTCTCTGTCTCTGCCTTTCTGTCTTTCTGTCTCTCTCTCACTCTCCCTCTCTCTGAGTGTGTGTGTGTGTGTGTGTGTGTGTGTGTGTGTGTGCACGCGCATGCATCAGAGAGAGATGAAAGCAGAAAGAAGATCAGGTCTGGAGAGGTCATAAGGTAAGGGTATCAGGAGTGTAATAGAGAGGAAGAGAAAAGACTGGAAAGGTAGAATGGGAAAAGTCAGTGAATAAGAACAAATTATCATATACATATATATGAAAATGCCATAATGAAATACATGTTTTGATATGTAGTTAAAATTAATTTAAAAAACAACAACAATAAGATGCAAGTGGGAAGCACCACCCTGGCCTGGCTGGTCAGAGGCTCATGCTGTGCTATCACAGCAGTGATAGCAAACACTCCATATCCATTCCTCTCCAGGATTTTAAGAGCTACAACTTGCTTGGAAGAGACTCTTGTGATCAACAGCCCAGGACTGAGGCCAACACTTTCCGTAAGAAAGAGAACTTCAAGGGTTCCAAGTCCTCATTACAGTCCCTGGCCAGCTTTTTCTTCACAAGCTGCTTTGCACCAGTCTCCTGGTGCTCACATTTCTAAAGTGTCCTGACTCAAACAGCTCCCTTTCGTTTGTTTTCCAAGTCTCAAAGGCATTCTAGGGATTTAGGGAACTCTCCATTTTGAATTGGGATGCATAGATAAAACCACTCACCTTCCTGTCTTGGGATGTTTTATTGTATCCATGCTCCCTCCCTTCTCTTTCCTTGACTTATGATTCAAGCAGTAGGAAACGAGGCACTCAAATTCTGTGGCTGCACCAGTTCCCATGGGAGAGTAAGAGCAGTCAATACGAATGTAGGACTGAAGACTGAATACCATTGTCAAGACTCATAAAATAATGATGAAAAATATGGAGCAAGCCAATTAGCTTAAGTATAATATGTTCAGTATTGGGCAATCTTTTGAAAAAACACTGCCATATATCTTATTGAGAATATAGACGCCCAAATGGGATATAACTACAGGATATGAAATTATTGCATTTGCATTTACAGTACTTCATTTCACTCTTTCAATGCAAATAAAAAAAAATTCAAAACATGCTAAGGCAGTCTGCACTCTATCAAATGACCTACTGCTTTACTTCTTTTCTCTGTCAGTCTTCCCCAAAATGAGAAGCATTCATTCAGCCTGACCCTGTAGGAAAGTTTGCCTTAGGCATTAAGATATGCTCAGTGGGGAATTTCAGTATAGAAGTTCAACAGCCTGCTGCACAAAACCTCAGTTCTTGTTACATAGCCTGTCATCCCTATTTTGGATTTCTCCAAGTGCCTGCTTTGAGAACACATCCCATTTCTCTAACCAGGGATCGTTCCTTCCTCTAATCTTTCCTTAATTTCTTGAATTCATGAAGCCCCTGCTCCTTAGTTCTGATACATATTGGACTCTATAGTATTGAGGAAGCAGTAGAACAAAGATGTGTTCTAGTTAAGATCTAGCTTCTCCAGCACTAGAGACCTGGGTTTTAGTTTCCAGACTGGATTATATCTAGGTAGACAAAAGACATAATTAGAAATGGGCAGCCTCAGTTATAAACGAAGGCAGAGGAACTGTCTTTGGGCCAGAATTCTGTACTTTGAAATCATGGAAGGAATCATTCAAGATAAATTGCAGTTAGAATCTGTATTGCATACTGGTGAAAGGCCAAACCAAATTTAAAGGCTTATTTGGCATTGCTGCTTCCTGCAAGGTCTTGGCAAGACATCAGGACCCACATACAAGTGTCTGGTACAATGCAAATGTCTCTGGGGAATAAAAGGATAAGTAATAATCAGAAAATATATGAAGAAACCCTGCAAGTCCTCAAAGGAAGTTAGCAACATTTCAAGAGGTATTTAACCCCAGCACATATAAATTCTTCATAGACACAGAAAGAACAAGAACCCCCCTCCAAATAATTAGAATATATAGGAAACATATTTTCAAGGGATGATATACTTTTGGGGCCAGCATTTTTAGTTTTACTGTTAATAACCAAAAATTAGGATTTAAAAGCTGTGCTAGGGTATGTTAAACTTCCACGACTTCCATCCTTGATCCAGATTACAGGTTAGTCAGAGGCAGGCACACTAGCAAGGTTGCATTAAGTGGCTTTCAGGAAGACAGGAACCCACTGGGGTTCCTGCCTGGCCACATAAGGCAGCACCCAGGCTCCATATCCCCAGTGCCTGGGGTCACAGCTAAGGAAACCCCCATTGATTCTTTGGCGCTTTCCTTAGCCCAGGTCTCTGTTTCTTCTTGGAGATTCCCCTACTCCCTCCTACCAGATGGGGAAAGGATGACAGGGAGGGACAGTGAGAGATGTAAAGTGAATAAGTAAAAAAGAAATTAATTTAAAATAGAGGCATTCATGACATAAGGATATAAGGATATATGGAGAGGGGGTACATGAATACTTCTGTTTACACATGAGCCCTCTCCCTAAGATGCATATAATGCATATAATAAGATCCTCATAATGCACACAAAAGTGTTCTAGTATCAAAAAATATTCTAAATGTAATGCACTCTGGTCCCAATATAGAGATAAAGGATGTTCAATATGCACTCTTAAAATTCCTGCTAAAGTGTGGATTAGGGAAGCCAAAAAGAGATTTCTGGAGATAGAGTATGAATTCGTGGCTAATTTGTACTATACTGTACAGATTTTAAGAAAGGGAATTAGAACTATGGGCAGACTAAGAAACTATAGGGTGTATCCAATGTGAATCCCAGAAAGAAAATTGGGGAAGAGCAGTATTTAAAAACGGGTCTTGAGTATAAACTGCCACCTAGATATTTTATGATGAAATTAATGTTACAGTAACGGAAAAGATCATGGAATCTATCAATACATTCCACCCTTCCCCTGCAGTACTGTGACGGAACAACTTGCTAAGCAGTAAGTGGAACACAGATTCCAACTTCTTAGGCTGGAAGATCCTGGAGGAAACTTCCTTCACCTAATCCTCTTCATGAAGTACGATTTGTACCTCATTTCAATGGAGTAAAATAGTTTTTACCCCATATATTCTCTTACTGTGTGATGCTGTTCTTACAATGCCTTACCCCTACTGGGAGAGGGCTTCATAGTAAATTAGTGCTCAAAGTTTGCACAGGAGTACTCAGGTGTGGGTGCTTAGCACTAACAGCCATTCTGCAAAGACAGTTGAGGCAAGCTGAAACAGCTTTCCATGTTCACCACTTAGAGACCATAGGAGTTTGTTCATGCCCAGAAACATGCAGCACTGTAGTTAGCTGCATAGCGCTAGTCATAGATGCATTCTAATCGACACACACACAAGGCTATCATATTCCTCCGGTAATTGCCCTTCCAGGAACAAGCAACAGTGAAGAGGAATATGAAATATAGACAGGAAGGCACAACATAATATATCAAACTGACAAAATGGGAATCCTTGGCCCATGGAACAGAGAGAAAGCTCCTGACAGGAAAAGTCTACATGTAGTTGTACAAAATCTGACGTAGACTGTTGGTTTATTGTGAAAAACATGAAAGAATAGACTTCAGTGACGTTAAGGAGGATGAAGCTTGGAATTATGCAAAGCATCATCGAGTTCAGGGACCTTTGCCAAGCTCTGAGAGAGGGGCCTGAGGGTCTGATGAGTCATGATACCCCTGTAAAACGTCAGCAAGTGGGATAGCATAGTATTACTCTTTAGGGTGGTAAGCTGGCCAGTCAGATTTCCCAGAGGTTTCTTTTGGGTGCTGCCTCATGAAAGGACAAGCAAACTGGGAGATACATGAGATGGGAGACTCTGCCTGGCCACCTGTCCTGTGTGCAAGTTCACGATGTCAACTGAGTGACTGGATTGTTGTTTTGAAAACTGAAACACAGGCTCGGGTACCAATTCTAGGAGTACTGTTTTATTTGCCTACTGCTGATGCTAGGGATAGTTGGAAGAGGTTGCTTGGTGCTTAGCACAACTCACATCCCTTTCCTGCGCTTTGATGTGTGTCCAGCCACCTGCCTGCCCCTTGGTCTTATCCTGCTTCTTCGTCTTAATTCCCCTCACTCAGATTCCTGGTTTCAGATTTAGTTCATTCTTTTTACAATATTTTAATTGAAGGGGATTGCAGTTTACAAAACATATTACTACGTAATACTAAAATTGCATTTGTCCATAAGAAGATGCTAATATCAGGTGTTTTGGATCTACAAACAGAATTTCTTATACGGCTCAGTACAATGGGATTTCATACACTTTCCCACTTCCTACCTTCCAAGGGATGGTTCCAGCCCTGGCCGCCTCAGTCTGGAAGAGGAGTGCCAGTGCAGCTCTGGGTCTCTCCTGGCTGATGGCTCTCACTCCATATTTTAATGTCTTCCATCTTCAGGAACCTCATTGCAGATTTCCATACTGTTCACGACTAAGTTTGCCAGTCCGTTTGAGGTCGATTTTCTTCTTCGGATCCATTTTCTGCTTCCCTATCAGCTTCATTTCCCTCTCTCATCACTTCTACTCTGCAAAGTATCCTAGTCTTATCCTGCTCTATCCCTGTCTTGACATATCTGCAACCTTAAATGACAGTCACGTGCACATCTCTATAAACCAGTGTTTATCCTTTGTCTTCATTTCGTAAGAATAAGGTTGTGCACTGTATACACTGATGTAGTGCTCTCTCTCCTTGGAATCTGTTTGAGCACATTTTATAAAATTCAACTATGACAACAACAACAACAACAACAACAACCATCAAACAAACCCCCAAACACAGGAGTAGCTTTACTTCCCTTCCTGGAGATCCATATTGTTTTCCACATTGTGGATAATGCTTCTTTAGCACACATGTAGGAATGCTGGAGTCTTCCTGTCCTGCCTTAGGACAACCAATGTAGCGGTAAACTGTTAATCTGCTTTTTACTTCTCAGCTGGGGCTGTGTGATTCCACCCACCCCAATAACTCTGGAGTCCTAGGATGAGAGACACAAACACTCAGGGTTATTTTTAACATATTTTAACTAGCTCAGTGATTGGGCCACTTCTGAATCTACATGTGGATAACACACTCCCCTCCAATATTCTTGAGCAATTACTTTCTAAAATCTACACTTTATCTCTGCTACCTCAGACCGAATCGAGGGATCGACTGCTGGGGCCGCTTTCCCCTGATTCTTACATGTTGGTTCTCTGTCTTCCATAGTTGGCTCTCATGTTTGTATCCTCTTCCTTCCATTCCTTCTCCCTGTCCTGGGTTTCCTCTCTGGGAATCCCCAAAGTCCAGCTTCGGTCCCCCTGCCAGGCCAATGGCTGCTGGCTCTTTATTGACTAGAAAAAAAACCAGCTGTTGGCAGGGACCCACAGTGGATGTGTGAATTCTCGTATAAGCACAAATCAAATCTCCAAAAAAAAAAAAAAACAAAAAACAAAAAACAAAAAACAAAAAACCATTTTCCTTCAATTTTGAATTTAGTGGAATAAAGTTGATAGCTTAAGCAATCATAGAACTATGAAAAACATCAAATACAATAAACAGGTTTTAACTTCATATAATCAGTTAATTAACATACTTCTTCCTGAATGAGTGTGTGTGTGTGTGTGTGAATGTGTGTGAATATGTGTATGTTTGAATACATGTGTGAATGTGTGTGTGTGTGTATGTGTGTGTGTGTGTGTGTGATTTCCTCCATTATATTCTCTAATAGTATTCTAGGATAAATCCCATATGTCTCCTTAGTTCCTGGTCATTATATTTCCAGTAGGCAAATTCCAGGAGTTGAAGAGATGGTATTGCATTAATTAAATAATTTTTCATGTAGTATATTTTTATACACATATTTTTAACTTCAGCAGATGTTATAGGATGCCTTTCTAGAATTTCTGCAACCAATATTTCCATGCAATAAATTTCATCTCTGCTTATTTTTATTGATCTATAAATTAGGACATCACTATAAAGAGTACATTGCATCCTTAAATATTCCACAAACACTTTTTATTACACACATTTGCATATTACAATGGGTTGAATCATTGTTCACCAAAGAGAGACCCTCCATTTTACTTGGGACACAATGTACAGAATCCATAATAGAGCCAATAGGAAAGCAACAGTGACATTCTTTTCTACCATAAATTCTCTAGATTTCCATTCAAATGATGATATTATTTCTAATTACAAGTAGAAATGTAGCATAGTTTCAAGTATGTGTAATAAAAAGTATTAGTGGAATATTTAAGAGTACAAGACACTCTTTATAGTGATGTCTTAACTTCTAGACCAATCACAATAAGCAGAGCTGATATTTATTGCATGAAAATATTTTAAGATATTTTTAATATATAGTCAATTTTCTTATTCACAACAATCTTCAGATACATGCCATTTTTCTCAGAATTTAGGAATGAAACAGCTAGATAATATTAAATAAAAGTCACATAAGGCATAAGTAATGTGGTCAAACCCAATGAATTCTCATAACTCCTTAGTACTTCTAAATATAACCTGCCTTCTAGATTTTTAAACAACATATGAATGATTTAAATCTTCTGGAGTGACTAGAAGAAATATTACGAGTAGTTCAACTCAAAATTCTTTACAAAATTTTACAATTAGTATTTCTATGAAATCAATGCGTTAGCACTCACTGTTCAATATTGTATTATTTGCAATAACTGTTCAGTACAAGCCATATTAAGAAGCACAAAAACTAAAACATGGAAAATAAGTAAAATATAATTTAATATAAATTTGCTGTTTTAAACAGTACTAACCTTTGATCCTTAACTTACTTACCACGTCCTTAACTTAAAAGACTAAAGCCATTTAAAAGACATGAAAGGAAAAGTAAAATGGACATTGCTTACGATTGCTCATTTGATTAAAACTTTTGAAAATTTTGGATTCCCCGTGAATGTGCTTGTCCTGTGTATTAAAATAAAAAAAGACAAACCTATGTGTATAGTTAATTTAAAACCACAATCTTTGCAAATACACAAAATTCTTTCCTATGATCTATGATCTGTAAATAGATTCCTTTATAGTAGTTTAATGACTCTGAAAAGCATGGGTCTTTGAGTTTATTAAATGATGGAAAAGAGACTGACAGATTCAAAAGATCGTTCTAGAAATAGGTGAGGGAGAGAAAGGAGAGGGAGGGAGGGAGAGAAGGAAAAGGTGGGAAGACATACAGGCAGTGAGGAAAGGGAGGAAGACGAACAGCGATAGAGAGATTAGTTTTTATAAGTAAGCATATTTATTTTCTTTTTTATAAATGAGCTTTTAATTTTTTGGTGATTTCATTCAGGAGAACTATTATTTATAGCACTGCTCTTCCCTCTCCCCCCCCCTCCATTTTCCTTGTACCCCCTCTTGCATTCATGGCCTCTTCTTTCTTTATTTCTGTTACCGATATAAACATATATGTGTAAATAAATATACAGTCTACTGAGTCCATTTAGTTTACTTACATGTACATATGTTTAATGCTGACCACTTGAGAATGGATAATTTGCTATGGGAAACAAAACTGATTCACCTTTTCTTTTTCTTTTAGTAGCCATTTATTCCCTACGGATCCTTATTTATTTATTTTTATTTTTGTTTTTTAACTTTTTATTGATATATTTTGTGAGTTTCACATCACGCACCCCAATCCCATTTATCTCCCTGTCCCTTTGTATCAACCCTCCACCCTTGAATCTCCCCCCTACAAAAGAAAATAAAGTAAGGTGGAAGTTGTAGTGTGTCCTAGTGTGTCCCCGAATATATCCTTTTGTCCAGAGATCTTTACTTGCAAATGTTCACAGCAATGAGTCATTGGTCAGGTTCAAGGGCTCTGGCTTTTGCTGCAGCGTCAATACTGGATCTTCACTAGGACTCCTCTGGGACATTCTCAAGTTGCCATAGCTCATCGAGATCCTACCATTTTAGATCCTTGGATCCTTTTCCAGAAGTTCATAGATGAGGTAGATATTGGGGTGGACTAACTCAAAGCCCTGGATCTTGCCCTGGGAGGTAATTGAGTTGTCAGCTGGCCATCTCTCCTACACTGACACCACCAGGGAAAGCTGTCCAGCACTACCTAAGCCAATGCCATTACCAGCAAGGAGCAGGGCCAGCTCTCGTGCACTTATGTTCTCGAGACTGGCTTACCCATACCCATACCCATGCCACCAGAGGCAGCTCCACTGTGCTGCCCAATCATGTGGGATGCTGCAGCTGGTGAAGGGTGGATCCAGCTCTCCTGATCTTGTAACCTTGGGGCCAGTTCTCTAGGCCTGTTGCAGGTAGAAAGGAGTGAGGGGGAAAGCAGGGGAGTCATCTCTTCCTCACCCATACCATCATATACTGGCTTACTCTCCACCTGTCACCAGGGTCAGCTCTACTGTGCTGCCCAGGCAAGGTGCAGGGGCCACTCTTCTAGATATTTGAGCCAGTTAAGGGTTGGTCAGCTATCTAGAGTGGCACAGCCAGTGAAGAGGGTGGCCAGTTTTGCACAGACTTTGGTCCCAGGAAGCAGCCTAGATCATGAATGTGTGCATGGTCTTTAGTGGTAGTGTGAACCATAGACATAGACACAGACCCTTGCTGCCACATAGCCACGGACCTTAACAAGGTCCTCAGTGGCAGCGTGGGATGGGACTTCATCATGGCCTGAGGTGTCAGGACAGGCTACTCAAATCAGGCTATTCCCCTCTGCTCTCACATCTCCAGTTCTGCCTCTCTGTATAACCAGTCTTCCTCTCTTTCTCTCCCATCTCTCCCCCACATACTCACATATCACAGTGATTCGCATTGCTGGTGGGACACACAGTAGCCAGGCCTCTGGGTGTCTTTTCCTGCCTGTGTTGTGTGGTATGGATGTATGCAGGCCTCTGTGTGTTCTCCACCCATCCATGGCCTGTGACTTGGTTGCTGGTAGGCCCCTTGCAGGTTTTTTTTTTTTTTTTTATTTAGAGGTGAGTTCTTGTGAACAACCCAACCTACTAATGTTTAATGTTTGGCCTGTTAGTGTCATTATGCAGTTCTTGTTGACTCAAGCACATTGCAAGTTTCATAGGTCTGGCATCCCTTGTATGTCTAGAAGATATTAACTTGTAGGTGATATTCTGATCCTCTTGATCTTACAATCTATAACATTTACAATGGAACTCTTATACCTGAAGAAGAGGAGATGGGAAGTCTTAAAGTGCCAGAGAACATGTTCATATGTGTTCAGTTCTCATGAGATAACATACAAATTCTCTAAAATTCATGTCTTGCCTATATACCTTGCCTGTTTTATCCACAGCATTTTTTTTTTACAGGAAAACTAACTCTATTAAGTAGGTCTTGAGGTCTACATCCATCAGAAGCCTACCTCTTCTACATAGTCCTTGAAAAATTCTTACTTCAACTTAATTTAAGATGCTGTTTCCTGATATTCTATAAATTATGTAAACTGAGTAGGTCTTTTTATTGCTTGGATCAGCTTTGTAAAGTTGTTGCTGTTATGATTATTATTTTTTCAATTATTTAAAAGTTTCAGATACACATCTTCTAGTTTGTTAGGAATTCCTTGATGCTGAACATATACTTCATTTGTCCCTGAATTGTAAAATGAAAATATGAGGCAAAATGAGATTACAAGTAGACCTTTATTAAATAGATGATTATACATATTTGCTTGGGAATAAAACTAATTAAGAAATTCCAATAATTACTTTTGGGTGATTCTTGTAGGACCCAGTAATAAAGGAGAAAAGAAACGCTGCATCACAGTTGGCCATCCTGGGCTCCTGGTTTGACTCTCAGTATACCTCTGTGTCCTTGGAGTAAGCAGGAAGTTGCCTTGAACTAAAATTAAGTTCTTGATAAAATAAGGATGCATACTTTGATATCTGCACCTTTGCTTTCTAGATGTAAAGTTAAAGGAAACTGGGAGCCTATAAGCAAATACAAATATAGGAAATAATTACATTGTAACCAATTTCCTATAAGCATTATTTGTAAATGAATAATTCAGAAGTAACATCAGAGGTTTTCCAACTTGGGAATTATGCTCCCTCTTCCTTTTTTTCTCCTTTTTCTGTTTCTTTCTTTTTCTTTTTTTCTTTTTTTCTTTTTTCTTTCTTTCTTTCTTTCTTTCTTTCTTTCTTTCTTTCTTTCTTTCTTTCTTTCTTTCTTTCTTCTCTTTCTGTGTCTGTCTGTCTCTGTCTCTGTCTCTATCTCTCTCTCTCCAGAACTCACTCTGTACACCAGGCTGGCCACAAACCCACAGAGATTTGCTTGCCTTTGCTTCCTGAGTGACAGTATTAAAGGCATGCATTGCTGTCACCTGGCTAGATTCATATATTCTAAATCATGTCTGCCATTGTTCTCACTGACATTTTATCTGAGATAATTAAATTCTAAAGAATAAAGGCTTTCTTTGTCTCATAGTTTCAGACATTTCAGTTCATGGTTTATAGGCCTGTAGGTAGGGCATCTTATCATGGCAGGGAGTATGTGATGAGGCAAGATTCTCACCCCCTGAAGGTCCAGAAAGGAAAGTGAATAGAGTTCTGCCCTCCAGCTCAGTATGCTGCCTCTAGGTATCCAACTTTCCTCCACTATATCCCATTGACTGAAGGTTCCACCAGCTCCAAATAGAACCATTTGAGGGCAACCAAGTGTTTAACACATGGTTTGTAGATGACAATTCTAAACTACAACAGTCACATACTAAAATAAGACATCGATTTTATAACACCCATCTTCTATTTATGTAAAATTGAAAGGTAGATGTTAATAAGGGAAAATATTCAATAAGCCCCTAGATCTCAACAAAGTTCTTTTCTTAAATATTTTCATTTACTGTTGGATTTAACAAGCTCAAATGTTTTACTCCTCTTTCTCAATTATGCTCAGACACAGTTAAGTCAAGAGTAAAGACAGATGAAGAACAGAATATCATTTTATTATTACTAATATTCATTGTTGAGTAATGCATTTTGAAAACTTTTTCTTCTCTTATATATTACATATAAGCTCAGTTTCCCCTCCATTGTCTTGTCCCAGCCCCCACCGCTCCCCTGTCCCTCCTTCCCTTCCCTTCAGAAAAAGGCAGGCCTCCTAGGTTATTAACCAACATGGCATGGCATGTTACAATAAGGCTGGGCACACCCCCTCATATTAAGGCTAGACAAGTCAACTCTGTAGAAAGAAATGGTTCCAAAAGCAGGCAAAAGAGAAAGAGACAGCACGCGGCTTAGGTCAGACTCATAAAGTCTCCACGATTGTCAGTTCATTCTCTGTGTGCTCCTGTGAGACCTGCTTAGTTGATTCTGTGGTCCATTCTCTTGTGGTGTCTGTCCTTGACCCCTCTGGCTCCTACAATTCTTCCTCCTCTGAAGTGGAAACTTCTGGTTTCTTTGCTGGGGCAAACATGGGAAGGAGTGTTTTCCTGAAGTGAACACAAGTGAACGGATGTTTTACTGAAGCAAGCACGTGAAAGGATGAGTGATAACCTGCATGTATGGGCTCCTCTGACATTCACTGTTGAGTTCCATTTGTTGGGACTCCACAGAGAGAAATGCACTAGAAAGGTGGTATTCTAATGGCCTCTTGCTGCTTCCTCAGAAGAGTGATGTCAGCTGATATAGACTCATGTAGGCTTTTGCTAAGACAGACTCACATGGTGGTCCTGATCCTCCCTGCTTACTCTTGCTGATTTGACTATCTATGGCATGGCTGTCTCTGCTAGGTAGTGCCACTGCTGCTGATCTGTGTTTGCCATCCCAACACTACTGACCTGGATTGTTGATGTATTCGTGAAGTATTTGCAAGTCGATTGAGACACTGCTGCTGAATTCTGTGAACTGAACTGCTGATTTTCTGACAAAGCAAATGGGATTTGCTAGACTCAGTGAAGCAGTATTCGACAAAACCAGAACGGGGAAGTGGGAAGGGGTGGGTGGGAGGACAGGGGAAGAGAAGGGGGCTTACGGGACTTTCGGGGAGTGGGGGGCTAGAAAAGGGGAAATCATTTGAAATGTAAATAAATTATATCGAATAAAAAAAATTAAAAAAAAGAATACTTTCTAAACAGGTCTACTTTCACTGTTTCCTAAAAACCTTTCTTCACTACTCTTTTTGGTGGGGGTGGGCTAGAAGGGAGGTTAAAGGATTTAAGAACTGATATTAAAAGTAGGTGTGAGAAAAATCTAAGAGTACACTCCTCTTTCAAAGATGAATGATGGTTTTATAGTTCTTTTAATGTTAGGCAAGTATCACAAGCATTCTAGAATTAGACAAAAATTCTCAACAATGCACAGTCAGTGCTGGTAGCCAGTAGCTCTTTTCTCTACAGAACTTTTTCTCTACAGAAGGCTGAAACATTTTGTTACTTCTTTCTTTTTTTTTTATTCGATATAATTTATTTACATTTCAAATGATTTCCCCTTTTCTAGCCCCCCCACTCCCCGAAAGTCCCGTAAGCCCCCTTCTCTTCCCCTGTCCTCCCTCCCACCCCTTCCCAGTTCCCCGTTCTGGTTTTGCCAAATACTGTTTCACTGAGTCTTTCCAGAACCAGGGACCACTCCTGCTTTCTTCTTGTATCTCATTTGATGTGTGGATTATGTTTTGGGTATTCCAGTTTTCTAGGTTAATAACCACTTATTAGTGAGTGCATACCATGATTCACCTTTTGAGTCTGGGTTACCTCACTTAGTATGATGTTCTCTAGCTCCATCCATTTGCCTAAGAATTTCATGAATTCATTGTTTCTAATGGCTGAATAGTACTCCATTGTGTAGATATACCACATTTTTTGCATCCACTCTTCTGTTGAGGGATACCTGGGTTCTTTCCAGCATCTGGCAATTATAAATAGGGCTGCTATGAACATAGTAGAGCATGTATCCTTATTACATGGTGGGGAATCCTCTGGGTATATGCCCAGGAGTGGTATAGCAGGATCTTCTGGAAGTGAGGTGTCCAGTTTTCGGAGGAACCGCCAGACTGCTTTCCAGAGTGGTTGTACCAATTTGCAACCCCACCAGCAGTGGAGGAGTGTTCCTCTTTCTCCGCACCCTCTCCAACACCTGCTGTCTCCTGAATTTTTAATCTTAGCCATTCTGACTGGTGTAAGATGAAATCTTAGGGTTGTTTTGATTTGCATTTCCCTAATGACTAATGAAGTTGAGCATTTTTTAAGATGCTTCTCCGCCATCCGAAGTTCTTCAGGTGAGAATTCTTTGTTTAACTCTGAACCCCATTTTTTTAATAGGGTTGTTCGGTTTTCTGGAGTCTAACTTCTTGAGTTCTTTATATATATTGGATATTAGCCCTCTATCTGATGTAGGATTGGTGAAGATCTTTTCCCAATTTGTTGGTGGCCGATCTGTCCTCTTGATGGTGTCCTTTGCCTTACAGAAACTCTGTAACCTTATGAGGTCCCATTTGTCAATTCTTGCTCTTAGAGCATACACTATTGGTGTTCTGTTCAGAAACTTTCTCCCTGTACCGATGTCCTCAAGGGTCTTCCCCAGTTTCTTTTCTATTAGCTTCAGAGTGTCTGGCTTTATGTGGAGGTCCTTGATCCATTTGGATTTGAGCTTAGTACAAGGAGACAAGGATGGATCAATTCGCATTCTTCTGCATGCTGACCTCCAGTTGAACCAGCACCATTTGTTGAAAAGGCTATCTTTTTTCCATTGGATGTTTTCAGCCTCTTTGTCGAGGATCAAGTGGCCATAGGTGTGTGGGTTCATTTCTGGATCTTCAATCCTGTTCCAGTGATTCTCCTGCCTGTCACTGTACCAATACCATGCAGTTTTTAACACTATTGCTCTGTAGTATTGCTTGAGGTCAGGGATACTGATTCCCCCAGATTTTCTTTTGTTGCTGAGAATAGTTTTAGCTATCCTGGGTTTTTTGTTGTTCCAGATGAATTTGATAATTGCTCTTTCTAACTCTGTGAAGAATTGAGTTGGGATTTTGATGGGTATTGCATTGAATCTGTATAGTGCTTTAGGCAAAATGGCCATTTTAACTATATTGATTCTACCGATCCATGAGCATGGGAGGTTTTCCCATTTTTTGAGGTCTTCTTCCATTTCCTTCTTCAGAGTCTTGAAGTTCTTGTCATACAGATCTTTCGCATGTTTGGTAAGAGTCACCCCAAGATACTTTATACTGTTTGTGGCTATTGTGAAGGGGGTCATTTCCCTAATTTCTTTCTCAGCCTGCTTATCCTTTGAGTATAGGAAGGCCACTGATTTGCTTGAGTTGATTTTATAACCTGCCACTTTGCTGAAGTTGTTTATCAGCTCTAGGATCTCTCTAGTGGAGTTTTTTGGGTCACTTAGGTAGACTATCATGTCGTCTGCAAATAGCCAGCATCAAACTAAATGGAGAGAAACTTGAAGCAATCCCACTGAAATCAGGGACCAGACAAGGCTGCCCCCTTTCTCCTTATCTTTTCAATATTGTACTTGAGGTACTAGCTCGGGCAATTCGACAACATAAGGAGGTCAAAGGGATACAAATTGGAAAGGAGGAAGTCAAACTATCATTATTTGTTACTTATTTCTTCTCACAAAGATTCTTTAATATTTATTGTTCAGTCATATTCAGTTCTTGACTCATGGGACATCTTTGTGACATTTGTACACCCTCTTCCTTGTTTACATTCACCTCTGTCAGTACCATTTCTTCCTTTTCTCTTCTCCCCTGCCCTCAGACATGCAGCATATCTTGTTCCCCAAAGAGCAATGATGAAGAAGGTAGGATAAAGTCTGTGGTTTCATGTTAACTGATAATTGTTCACCTGGAATGAGACGTAAGCAGTTAGAAATATAATTGGCTTAGATATCATCACCTGGAACCACCAAGTATATACAAACGTATTTATGAGAACACTTTTAAAAAGATAAATTCAAGAACTTCTTTGTTCTTCATGAAAACAGAGTATGCAAAGAATGATTGGCTAACCTGATGGACAGATCTGAATTTTCTGGTGAATTCCTTCATTCTCCTTCTTTCTTCCCTCCTTTTATGGTTCATTGGGCAGAATCAGCATCAGTGATGTATGATCCAGTATCACCAGCAGTGACCACGTAGTACTCAGAGTCCTCCCCATCACCAGTCATTTTCACTTAAAAGTATATGATTTTATGATCGTACTGAGGATTATTGTTCTTGGGGCAGAAGATGTAAACAAGAATTCAAATGGGAAATTGTAGTACTACCAGGTATTATTAATCTATTAACATACTCTTATATTTGACTTTTGCTATAATATTCTATTGGATTATTCATTTATTTGCTCTTTGGATATTACTAACAGAAAATTTGACAATCGTATTTTTTATTCCATAAAACACTATTATCTTATGTCCATGTAAAAGTCTTCCTCCTTTAAGTATTTCCCTTTAATTTTCATAATCTGTCTTGACTCTTCTAATAACTCTTTGAGTTTGACTTACTTCACTCAATGCAAGTAGAACATTCTAGAAAATTTTGCTTTTTATGGAAAAGAGTTTAAGTTTGTATAAATAATATTATCATTCCTCTTATCTTTTTCCAGCTCTGTTTTACAAGTGCATGTTGCTAGGCACCACGAGCTATTTTTATAACACTGAATCCATTTCCAGCATTTACAGATTGGAACATTTTGGATTCAAATCTAGACTATTGGCTTCTCTTTTCGTCTGCGTTCCTGCATACCAAACAATCATGGGGATTTTATCCATTGTTGTCTTCATGGAGAAAGATGCAGCATTCTGTTCTACCCTTAGGGCCTGCAATTCCTTGCTTCTTGTAAGCATTTAGATTTTCAGTTAGTTGAAACTATGAGACATGAGCATGGCCCATGGTCCACTGCAGCCTGTTAAATGTTTACATTTCCTTCTCTTCAGCCTGTCATTTTCCATACCACGGAGCCTCCAGTTAAATCTCTACCTGCCAGTCCTTTTCTCTGTTATTAACAAGTTTTTGTCAAAACACCAAGATGACTTTTTTCTAAAACTCATATTTTTAAATAACTTTTCCTTTAACTTTACTATTATTTGAATGCACACTTTTGTCCTTATTTATGAGATATGACTTCCTTTGCATTCTCATTTCCGTTATTTGCCTTGTAACCCCATTTTCTTAATCTTCTACACCTTTAATTAGTAGTCCTTTGTGCGTCAAGTGGAACCATGTCACTAGAAAGAAAACCTGGTGAGGTCGAGTAGATGTAGGTACCCTGGCAATTCTCATAATTGAGAATGGTTTGAATCTCATAATTGAAATTTCATAATTGAAAGTGAGTTTGAATCTGCTCTGGACCTGGTTCCTGTCCTAGGACGAGTGACCATGACACCCCACTAAGAGGACTATGACAACTGGTCTTGTAGCATAGAGCCCAGAATTGTCTAGGCTAGTGGAATATCTAGATGAGCCCTGAGGATTTAGCCCATAAGTTTCCCTTCCTAGGAATCCTTCCTGTAAAAGGCATTTAATCTCTGGTCCATCCTGAATAAGTCATATACATCAATTTTCCACCATGAATAAACAGTTTGGACAAGCAAGCACTATCTTCTTCTTTAAGGTCTGCTGTGGCAGGAATCCTACATCTCCCACAGAAGGCCCCTCCACACTCCTGATTCTCTCCCCTGAGCTAAGCTGGATTCCCCCACCCTCACCCCTGCCACCCAGCCACAGGCTCATCTCAGTCCTGAGGGGCCCCTCATCTGGGTGCTTAGTAGTTTGGGAACCATAACCTCTGCACCAGCCTTCACTGTCTCTCACCTTCAGAAACATGGGCTGGGCCCCCCTCTTAAGCTACTTTCCCCTCCCCTGAACAGTGTGTCAGTGTCCCTTAAGCTCAGTACCCCAAACTGGGGAGAAAAGGACATAGTCAAGTGCCTCTGTGATTTGCCTCCCTGAGCAGTGTCCCAGCACCCAGTGCACAGTGAAACACAGACCTGCAGAGCTTTCAAAAAGCATTTCGATCATCAAACATACCTCTCAGACACTGGCTTTTAGAGGTCCAGCACACTCACTATATGACTGGTTGATTTCTTGGCTTCTAACCTTGTATCTCTGCTGAGACTCAGAGCTGAGATGGGCATTGGATGGTCCATTCTTTCCTTTAAAGAACCTTCTGGGGGTTTGATTTTACTTTAGATTTAATTTGACTGATAAACCTTTTAACTTTTGTCTGGCTTTTTTTTCCCTGAAATGAGAGAATTGTCTAACACTCAGCCATGAAGTGTAATGTAACCTAGCCAAGACAGTCTCTTGTGTCTTATATTTAAAAACTTTTAGCATTCATTTCTCTGTTCTCCTGGCGTGATTGATAATGTTGGGTATGCACAATCTCTTTGTTGAAATCCATCTGACCTGAAGATAACAAGCATCACTAGGGACTGATGAAATATCTGATATAGGTAAACTATATAAAGAACTAGAAATTAAAAAGGGGAGAAAGAAAAGAGAGAGGTGAGGAAAAGGAAAGGAAGAAGCAAGCTTAAGACAGACATGGGAGGAGATGGGGAGAAGTACAGAGGGTCACGAATTTGAAAGTAGGTGTGTAGCACTTTGTGAGGGGAACTGGAGGTAGCCACTAGCAAGTCCCAGATGCCAGGGAAGCAAGATGTTCCGAGGACCCAGTAGGGAGAACTTTAGCTGAGATACCCAACAAAGGGGAGACAGAAGCTGTGGAGACCATATCCAGAGGTTAGGCATGGCCCCCAGTTGAGGGATGGTGCTACCCACCCACCTTAAAAATATTAATCCAGAAATCCTCCTGTCAAAAGGAAAGTCAGGCACTAAGAGTAGAGCAGAACCTTAAGGAAAGGCCAGCCAGAGACTTCATTACCTAGGGATCCACCCAATCTGCTGACACCAAACCCAGACATTACTGCTGATGCCAAGAAGTGCTTACTGACAGGAGCCCAGCATAGCTGTCCACTGAGAGGCTCTGCCAGAGCTGGATGTGTTCCAATACAGATGTGTATCTACACAGCCAAACATTGGGCTGATCATAGAGACCCCAATGGGGAAGTTAGGGCAAGGACTACAGGAGCTGAAGGGGTTTGCAACCTCATAGGAAGAACGACAATACCAACCAAACAGACCCTCCCCCCCAAAAAACTCCCAAGGACTAAACCATCAACAAGAGTACATGGGGATCAGGGGGGAGACCCATGGCTCCAGGTAGATATGTAGCAGAGGATAACCTTAGCTGGCATCACTGGGAGAGGAGCCCCTTGGTGGAGGCTTGATGACCCAGCATAGGGGAACACTAGACCCCTGAGGCAGGAGTGTGTGGGAGGGTGGAGGGAGCACCCTCATAGAGACAGGGGGAGAGAGGAGGGGCTAAGAGGCTTCTGGAGGGGAAACTGGGAAGGGGGATAACATTTCAAATGTAAATAAAGAAAATAACCAATAAGAAAAGAAGACATTAGAAGATTGGGTTCACTTTCTTAAGTGATTTCTATGGAACTGACACTCTCATCTCAAAATTTAATAATCTTTGAGGTCTGATTTGATGTGCTTTTTCACTAAATGGGCAATAAACTGTAAATCAGGCAGCTGAGGGTACAGCACAGTAGCTGTGTGCTTGCCAAGTGTGCCCTCAGTTCTGCAAAATAAATGAGAGTGTAAAAGAAATCTGATATATCTTTAAAGCCGGAAGTCTGTGCAGTTCAGTCCTGGTTGCCTCTCATTTGACTGTCTCAGGAATCTGTTGCAAAAGTCGCCCCTTCATGCCCTGTCTCTTTTTGGGACTGTACCCTCTGTTGTCACTGTGGAAAATGGCTTAGATGAACAAATCCCCTACGGTTTTATTTATGCTGATGCAAAGCATTATGTTATGGCTATGGACACTTGACAAAGGAACAGATCAAAGAGCTAGCAGATCTCAAGAATGATATCTATGGAATATAGCTTACATGGTGGCCTGCCTTGCTGGTGATGATTGCAGGCGGTATGTTTTGGGTCTAAGTCTTCCCAGTACCCATCAAACCAAACCAAGTTAACCTACCAGAGCAAACTAGCCCTGAGGAGAATAAAAGAAGCTGCCTTTTTCATGGAGGATAGCCGTTTTTCATGTGGGGGAGGGAAGGGTGAGATCTGAAATACTATAAGCTCTCTGCCAAGTTCTGAACAGTTGGCTCCCTCATCGCAGCATGTGAATTTGTGTGTGTGTGTGGTTTTATTTAATATTCTCTAATTATTGTTCGTTCGCCCATGTACTGTTTTAGTAATCCTCTTTGGACTAGTTATTCTCTGTGCAACTCATTCAATTAAGAATCTTCAATTTAGCATGAATTGATATATATATGTATATATATACTAATTATAGACATAATTTAAATCGTATGTATCGACTGATACATAGGGAGAGTCAATAAATATTAGATCTTGTAATTGCAAAAATCAATGTCATTTGTAAGCTCTGTCTTCTTGAAATGAATATGCAAGCCTTATATTTACAAATAACACACATAAATAATATGAAATAGACAAATATTTGTATAAAGAATGAATAAAAGAGCCTTATGAATAGCCTAGGAGAATATGAGAAATCAGTTAAGATATAATGCATGTCAGATTTTGGTGTCAAGAGATTGTTGGTAACTTAAGTGGAGCACATGGATTAGCCTTAGGTAGGGAGCACTCGCCATCTGATCTCTGACAGTCTTTCACAGACTGTTTCCTGGGTGTTTAGCCTTGACATTTCTTGTCTTTTAAGTTTCAGTTTTTCAAAGCACCGTCAAAGGAGAGATTGACGTGGGTGTTATTTGTAATTCAATGTTAAAAACTGAAGAAGGAAAAAAAAGTGATTTCTAGAGAGCACTAAGGATTTTAATTCTTAGGCAGTCTCTAGCTGCGTGTGACGGCTGAAAGTCAAGGACTGAGGTCTATTTAATCACTTCTCACCCACGGCCTTAAGCTGGAGATCATGTCTGGTTTTGCAAGCAGAGACTTGCAAGCTGCATGGACTAGAAGTAAGGAAAGGCGAGCATTCCGGTTTGGGTTTGTGAGCATCCTTATCAGGGCGGCATCTTGTTCGGGCAGTCACGGGCCTGCTCACAACAGCTGCCTCAGCATTGCGTCTGTGTTGAGTAAGAGATTGGACTGTATAAGAGGTCATTTCATAAAGTCAGACATCTGCGTGGTCTGTCCTCAACATGCTGCTGCTTTAAGAAAATCCATTGGTCCTGTGAAGGCTCGATGCCCCAGTGTAGGGGGATGTCAAGACAGGAAAGTGGGAGTGGGTGGCTTGGTGAGCAGGAGGCAGGGGAATGGATGGGGGGTGGGGGTTGGAGGGGAACCGAGGAAAGGGGATGCAATTTGAAATGTAATTAAAGCAAATATCTAATAAAAAAAAAAAAAGAAAATCACCTCACAGACTACGAGAGACTCCTTTCTTTTCCTGTGTTTGATCTACATTCACGTTCTGTAAGGTCCCGAATGGCACTTTAGGAGTGTGGATAAGATCGAAAATACATGACAGGGTGCTAACAAATGTGTTTGTTATTGCTATAGTGAGTCTTTTGACTTTAAAAGCAGCAGTGTGCCTCTGGACACTGCTGCTATTTCTCAAAGCATGGATTGTGAAGTAGCTGCCAGATTGCTGGCACGATTCTGTAACCGCTGTTGATAGACTTTCGTTCTTAGCCAGAAAATAATAGCCGTCAACTAAGGTTTACAAATGCAAGCCTGACAGTAAATCTATTACCAAAGCCACCTGTAATTCAAGGTGAAGAAACTTTCCAAGTTGATATATGACTTCAGCAGAGCCACAGGATGTCTCATAAGCTCATTCCACATTCTAGGAGAAGGAAACAAAAGAATTTTACTCCTAGCTATCCCTTGTTGCAAAAGAAAGTCAAGGATCTCGCTTATCTCAGTTTCAGAAATATCTGGAGAGCTCATAAATTAACGATGTGAGCTGTGATGTTTCAGATAATAGTTTATTAATGGAGGACTGAGTAGATTCTGGGGTTATGCTAACAGATTTCTAATGAAGATCCATGGAAGTTAAACAACCTAGTAAGTTACATTCCTAGTGAGGACACTAGTTGACCACATAGCTGAATGTGGACATACGGAAGGTACAAATGGACCCTGGTAAGACCAGCGGCTTTGTGCTTTTGACTGGAATGTGATTGGCTCTCCTTTCCCAATCATACCAAGCCTCCCTTCCTCTCTAAGACTTCTCGCATTAGCTCCCTTGCACCCCAAAGCTGACCACACCCTCTTACTTTTTCAATATTCCTCTCCTGGTCAGCCCATGTTGATTATAAAATTTTACTTAGATGATTATATGTTTTTGTTTGTTTGTTTTTGTTCTTTGACAGACAACTATCAGAAGGATCAACACGCTGCTTCTTTTCTATTTACTGTGAAATGTTATACTATATGATATGCTACAGTATAAAATTTCTCATTACTATGATTTGAATTTTTTCTCTCCCCTCCCCCTAAACACACATCTTTAGTATAAGACAATTAATTGGAAATTTCAATCTTGAGAGTATTCCTGTCCCCCCTCACCAATCTCCTTCTTTACACCTTTTCTATATGAGAATACAGTGTTCTTTCCTCCAGATAATGTAAAAGAAAGATTGGTTAAAAAAAGGAATTTTTGGTTGCTAGACTAATAATAATGGTGATGATGATGATGTATATATACATCATTCATATACATATATATACATTAACATATATGCCTCTCTCTCTCTCTCTCTCTCTCTCTCTCTCTCTCTATATATATATATATATATATATATATATATATATATATATATATATATGAATACACAAAGAGAAGGCTTTCTTGATCACAAATGGGGAAAACAAAACAAAAATCAAACAAAAACAGCCCAACGAACAAGTCATCTAACACAAGCCACTTTGCCTCTATAGGTCTATTTATCAATTTCAAGTATAGCTGTCACAGAGAGAATGCTTTTTCTTATTCACTGAAAAGCACCATATGCTTTAGCATGCAAACTTCCAGAAGGTCAGCGTACTTCCGAACAGTGCTGCTTCACATAGGGCTCCTTGTCCTGGAGCCAGGAAACCTGCTTTTAAGGACCCAAGGGGACTGTGGGGCCTTTTCTGCTGGCTCAAGCTTCTACTATCAGTTTCACTGTTTCTGGTCTTGGCAAAACTCGGGACAGACTGCGTGCTGGAATGTGCTGGCATGCGGGCACAGCAATGCCATCTGTTCCTCAAGCTCCTCCTCCGAACCGCTCACATCTCACTAAAGTCGTGAAAAATATGGATGCTGGATACTTTCATCTTTAATTTTACTCATCAGTCTTTTCAAGGAAAAAAAAACATACCATAGAACAATAGCAAAGTTAAACTCAATTGTTATTATAAAGTAATGGAGAACATCATTTGACGTTAAATATTTAAGACACATCTAGTTAACAAGCCAGTGAACGTGAAAGTCTTGGTAGCTTAATGAATGGGCAGAAAAAAATTTGAGGTATTATGAACCTGCCTTTGAGAAGGCAGATGCGCTCACTGTTCATGCCTCTTTTGTTAACTGCTTTGGTTCCACACTGAGATATCCTGAAGGCATTTACTTCAAACATATGACTGGGACTATTTGTTTCTAATTTTGACTATACTGCCTTGCCTAGAAGCTGAAAAATAATACCCTCCTTGAGAGGAGAATCTTCGTCCATTCTCCTGTCTAAACTAATTCCTAAAGCCTGAAAACGTTTAGACACTTAAGAAAGAATATATTTACATTAACATTATAATCATATTTCTGTCACCGATGGCACAAAATATAAATGTGACTCTTTAATGGATTTTCCCAGACCTCTTGAATGCTTGCAAAGAACTGTCAAATGGGTCATGTCTGATACACAGTCAGCAGGAAGCAGCAGAACAGCTGAGATGGTGCCTTGCTCATAGGAGGAATCCAGAGATAGGTGGAATATGGAGTGAGAAAATGCACTGGGAGGCCTAGAGCTGTACAGAGGGGTTACCCTACCACAGTCAGCAGATATTTAAAAGCACTGATATGTCACTCCCTTGAACTGCTAGATGAAGACATGGGAGCTGGCTCAAAACATTGAAATAGGATGAGTATGGGGCACAGTATCCATGAGAAAATCCTCATCACCTTCAGCTGTGCTCTCTCTCTCTCTCTCTCTCTCTCTCTCTCTCTCTCTCTCTCTCTCTCTCTCTCTCTCCCTCTCTCTCTCTCATCATTTCAGGTTTATTACAAAAAATACCGTGTGACTACAAAGCTCAAAGCTCAAATTAAATCAAAAGGCAATAACAATTTTGAAGGCGGTTAAAGTTGTACTTTTTCCATTTCTTTTGGAACTAAGAAGGTAAATGAGAAAAACCACACTGACATTCCTTAGCTATTCTGACCATTCCCTAAGAATTGAAAGTAAGAGTTTGCAATGTTGGCTTTTACCTTGAAGGCAACTACCTTCAGTTCTTGCACCTGCTAACAGGCGTGGCAAGAACTGCATTAAAACCGCACATCTGTCTAATGACACGGTTTTCAAAACACACTTACTCTACTTTTTTCTATTCTAGCTACAATTGATTTTATTTTTCTCATTTTGTGTCTGGAAGATGAAAGAGGATTGATGGATTGTGGGGGGGGCAGATTTCTAAAGGGTCAGATTTGAGAGCAGTGCATGTAGAACGTCTAATACGGTTGCAAAACACCCTGGTAAATCCAGGTTAAAAGAGAAAGAAATGGCATATTCTATGCCAAAGGTGCATTTCTTTTTTCTTCCGAATTCTGAAGGTTCTTCAGTCAGAGGGAGGTAGTGGCCAGTAACCAGTCTTGGACTGGACATTTAAGCACTGACAAATATCAAACATCAAAAGTTTACAGCTCACTATTTTAAAAAAAAAAGACAAATTGCAAGATTAAAACATAGAAATTTATATAATATAAGTTTCAGGTAACACATGACCTTTAGAAAAGACACAAAGCCAAGACTATAGAAGAATGACAAGAGAAAAACAGGCTAGGGCCTGATGGTAAGAAACAGACCTAACAGATTTCCTTTTGGCTTTGCTAGTTAGCCTTCCCTCTGGATAAAGGGCAGGACACTGGTCACACAGGATTTTTTACAGAGAATAAGAAAATGATATTTAAGGGAATTTTTTTCCCATGGTTTGCTTCAGGACAAAAATGTTGAAGAGGAATCTTCTAGTTGAAAATTCCCTTTTCAATAACTTCAGGTTGGCTGCGTTTATGTTTGTGTGTTTGTGATATTTATAGTTTATCTAGCTATCATCAATGTATCATCTATGTGTCAACCATCTATCATCTAATCTATCATTCTATGTATCATCTATCTATCTATCATCAATGTATCATCTATCTATCATATACCTATATATCATCTATCCATTTTCACCTATTCATATATATGTATGTGTATATGTGTGTATGTATGTATGCATGTACAATATATATGTATGGATATGGGATATGCTAATGATGTGTGTGCTTGTAGATAGCAGATGTTGATGATGTTGTGTGCCTTCTTCTACCACTTCCCACATTATTCTTTGGGACAGGGTCTCTCCCTGAATCCAGAACTTTCTGTATTGGCTACCGTGATTTGCTATCAAGTTTTCAACATCCATCTGTCCCTACCTTTCAGAGGTGGGGTTACTAATGAGGTTTATAACACCCTGATCTTCCAGCTAGGTTAGAGATATCAATTCAGGTCCTCATGTTTAAGCATCTAGCACTTTATGCACTGATTTATTTCCTCAAGTCCTATGTCTATAGTTTTTGTCACACTAAAATATTCAGTATGTTAAAGTGCTGTGTTTGGGGGAAGTGATTCCTATACTCCCTCAATATCAAATCAGAAGAAAGGGTCACTAGAGGCTAAAATAGTGAGTGGACAGCAGAAGAGCACTGATTCAGGATGCACATGACAGATGACTGTTCGACCAAAATACTTCTAACTGCAGGGCTCAAGTATGATGCAATATCCTGAAGACGTGTTAAGGAAGTGACCATGGCCCCTAGAGAGGACTTACTTCGACCTAGATTCATTATTTTCTTCAATTCCTTTTTAGATCTCATATGTATATGGATTGCTGTTGCATTGAACTCCCTCGAGGCTCAAAAAAGCATCATCAATTTTTGAACATTGTTGGGAATCCTGGAATCTCTTTTAAAAAAGTAGGTTTCTATAAAATATATTGAATTAATTCTGAGGATGAATGTTAAAAATGTCATGTGGCCCCCAACAGGTATGGAATGGGTTCTTATTCAAATAATGTCCTCATTTTAATTAACTGTTACTGAATACACAATTTATAGAATAGTTAGCAGAATTGTTTCTAGAATTTGCAGATTCTATAATAAATCTTATTATGCTCTATTATTTCACCTATTGAAAGAGTACGTAGGATTTATATGTTCTATTATATAATAATAAATATTTATCATTATCATAAATATCCAGAGTAAACAAAATGCATATATTGACATAATACAAATATTAAAAATGAAAGAGCTGCAAAAGGAGAATTTCTGATGGTAATGCACTGTGAGGAATAGCATAGAATCTAGAATTACAGTGTTACAGCCAAGAAACACAATGTACTAAGCTTCTTACAGAAGCAAATTTGTATAGACAAACTCATATACACTTTTTTTTTCCTGGTGAAATAATTTGTCTGCACTTTCCCTTAAAAATCACACCTTTACTTCACCAAGGAAAAGATTTTAAGGGCATATCATTCATCAGTAGTTTTACTGCGGTCTGTAGTTTAGAGGAGACTGTTTATCCTATGAGTTCCTGGTGAAGCGCCTGATTTTTTAAGGGCTTGTTGCTGACAAAGCACTTTAGTATCTCATAATCACTTGAGCTATGTCTCTGAGTCCTCTTTCTAGATGGAGCCCCTTCCTGCTGTGCAGCCTACTCTTAATCCAGATTTATACTTTTTGTCGGTGTGGGGCATTTTCTACTGGGCGCTAGAGAGTCTCTCATACAGCTTCTGTTTTAGACTGAGTAATTTCACTCTTTTCAAAGCATCTCTGATTCTATATCCACTGAATTTTTTCTTTATTTTATTTATTCTTTAAAAAAAACATACACAGAGAGAGACACAGACAGACAGATACAGATGATAGACAGACACACACACAAACACACAACACATAAATAAACACTGGGGGTGTCGGGGATGCACAAATATTACCATATGCATCATGCAATTGAAACAGTAATTGAGAGTCTTTGCAAATCCTAGGCAGGAGATACTAAGAGCTCTTGCTCAATCACAATGACCAGAATTCAGATCCCCAAACCCAATGATCCTGAAAAAAATGCTTTCAACTCCAGCTCTGAAGAATCCAACACCTTCACCTGCCTCCTGTCCACTCACAGGCATGCATATTTCATACGTGCATGCACACACTTATACAGAGATACATTGCACACAGATGCATACATTAATCCCCAGAGTGTTATTACTCCTCATAAATCCCTCTGTTTCTCCAGAATTGATAGGTGCAGTTGATCTCAAGTGTGTTCAGTTCTTCTGAGGTTTGTTTTAAAGATCCAGAAAGACTTTATGAGGAACATTCAAATAAGTGTATTGTTATTAACAAACTTCCTCTTCTTTGGTCTTTTCCATCTGAACTTTTTTCTTTTTTTTCATTACTTCTTAAACTTTTGTTTACTTCCATGTCTAAAACTAATAGTTATTAATTTCACTTAAAAATAAATGATTAAAATACAATCTAAGACATCAAGAAATCTGAAGTGATGACTTTCCCATGCAATCTTACCTAGCAATTCTCATCCCCACTGTCATTCTGAAAATTTTATGCTGTTCCTTTTATTCTTTAATAAAAACAGTAAATGTGCACACATGAAGTATTTTAATTTTTGGTCTTCAACTTTATTTTAATAAAGCAATTAAGGTTGACTTGGCTATGTAGTATTTTAATAGAGAAAGGAAATTTAAGAGGATTAATTGTGAAAAAACAAATATATTAATAATAAGCATAAAATTTCAGCATATTTTGGTAAGACCTTTAATTTAATATAAAAAGTTATTCTTAACAAGTTATTTCGACATGGATCACCATGACAGATTTCCATAAGAGCAAAAGGCAAGCTTGTATCCAATTTCAGCTGATATTTAATCCATTATTTTTCTGGAAACTGGTATAATTGAAACATATATGTCAATCAACTAGTCTAGAGGGATCTTTGCTGCCATATGAGAATGCCTTTTGGCACACAGAAATATGCATGTTAGTAATAAAATACCATAATGTCAGACAAAGTTTTGTCCCTTAAAATCTTCTTAGAAGTTTAAGATGTATTAATATTATTAAAATAGTTTGGTTTTGAGATTTTTAAACGAGGTAGAAGGGAAAGGAGGAAATGGAAGCAGGAAAGAAAGCCTGGAGGAAGAAGAAGAAAATATGGAAGAGGAGGAGGAAGAGAAGGAGTAGTAAAAGAGAGAGTTGAAGGAAAGGAAGGAAGACAAGGGGGAAGAAGAATCACTATTATTTTTATATGTTTTGTTAAGCAGACTTGATTTGGACCAGTTCCTTTTGTGGGTTATTTCAAGTTGGGCCTATCCTATAAAACAAGACTAATCTCATGTCTGCCTAAAACGACTAAAAAGTGTTTCTGCAAACTACTAAACATTAAAATGGTGCTATTTTGTTAGAATTATTTTGAAGTGGAAATTCTATTCTTTTCAAGACATTTAGTACGTTATTTTGTTCAGTCAGAGTAACTGGCATACCTGTGGGACTATCTTGAAGATAGTGCATCCTTCTGTACATCTAAAGACATGGTTTTTCAAGATGTTAGCACTCAGTGGGGAATTTAACCAACACAGACCTGAAGTGGAAGTTTCTGGTTGTGTCATGTGATGCAGACTTACGGGGTGTCTTGCTGGGACAGATTCATGCGTTGTTTTGCTGAGGCAGGACTTATGGGAGTACATGTGATGTTTGGAGAGAGTGTAAGTGGAATTCAAGGGACAGTGATGGGGCACTTGCATAGGCAGTTGTGTATGTAGCTCTTTGTTGGTCTTGTTTCTGTGCTTCATTGAAAGGCTCCATGGAGAACTTCTCCTGGCATCTGGCTGGTTCTGGTTGCTCCTGCTTCCTCAGGCTAATTCGGTGGAGGCCTGGCTGTCTTTTGCTGGATCCTGCCACTGCTGCTGATTTGTGTTTGGTAACACTACTGAACTAGACTCCTGCTATCCTGACAACAGAGATTGGAATTTCCCCAAAGAATTAGCCCCAGTCCAAATCCCCTTGTCCTATTTACCATCTTTTCTCCTGTGCCTTTGGAGGGTGGGCTTGAAAGGGGGGTCAAAGCATTTGAGAACCCTAACTAAAGTAGGTTTTGAGAAATCTAAGCCTACACAGACCATCTCTGTCTAATCTAGGTGACCCATGTTCTGGGATTTGTTTTTGTAATTGTTGTTTTGTACTCTAGGGACCCATGTATTGAGATTTGTAAGCTATTTAGAATAATTAACTTTTCAGTTTCGAGCATACTTTAGGAATGTTTTTATATAAAATAAAGTATAACAAACTATGGTCTAAGGTTTTGATAGAAGTCCTAGAAGGTGTGTAGTAGAAGAATTAAATTTGGTCTCTCAAGAGTATGTTCAAAAGTGACAGCTTAATTCATCATTGAGAATTTTTGATGTATATTTTTGTTCATGTGTAGACAGCAATCTTATATTTCTTCCTTCCTCTTGAGTCATAGAATATATTTCCATATGTCAACTGCTAAAGAAATGATAACTAACACCATAGTTACCTTAGGACTTCATGTCATAGACCTGGTGGGTATCCACCCATTATTTCTAGCAGCACTCTTAGTTTTGCTCAAACACACATTCATTCTCTAATATATCATTATAAGAAGCATGTCTTCTTTTCCTTTTTTTAATTCAATATATTCTTTTTTTAAAATTTGATATATTCTTTATTTAAATGTCAAATGATTTCCCCTTTCCTGGCTCCCTACTCCCCGAAAGTCCCATAATCCCTCTTCCCTCCCCTGTTCCCCCATCTGCCCTTTCCCACTTCCCTGTTCTGGTATTCCCCTATACTGCTGAACTGAGTCTTTCCAGAATCAAGGGCCACTCCTCTGTTCTTCTTGGACATCATTTAATATGTGGATTATGTCTTGGGTATTCAAAGATTCTAGGCTAATATCCACTTATCAGGAAGCATGTCTTTTGATAGTTGTAGGATCTCCTGTTTGTATATGAAATATACTCAAAAGGCTTGAGTTGAAAGCTTAGTCCAAGTTACTGGTTGGGGTAATAATGGGGGCTCAATTGATTAGTTAATTAATAGCTTAATTCATTAATCAGTTTATGGTGTGATGGTGATGGAATTATTGGGAAGTAGGGTATAGTTGGAAGTTGGTGAGAGACTGAACTAGAAATATATGCAAGATTCCAAGCTACTTATTTCTGTCTCTGGTTTTTATTTTTTGTTTGTTTGTTTGTTTTTTGTTTTGTTTTGTTTAGGCTGTACTTTGGTGAGAGCAACTTTATTTACATTCTCTTCTCCCACAGTGCTTCAGAATCACCATAGTTATGAGATTTAGGAATCTTAGGAGCACAAATCTTGAGCACAAATAAACCTTTTACCTACCAAATGTTTCTGTTAGGACCTTGGAGCTCAGAGTTTCAAGTGATTGTGACCTCAAAACGAAACCTAGATCCTCTCTAAGTAAGTGCACTTAACTACCGAGCCATCTATCCAGTGCACAGCCCAAGGACTTTTTTATCCTCCTCCTTTTCCTGATCTTCCTCCTCCTCTTCTTCCTCTTTTTCTTCTTCTTTTTGAGACAGGTTCTTACTATGCTGGCCTTGTTGTATTAAAACTCACTATGCAGCCCAGGTTGGTTTTGAAATCAATCACAAAGATCTACCTGCCTTCCTCAGGAGTTTTGCTATTAAAAGCGGAATTAGAAGACATCATTGTGTCTGGCTCCTAACCAGTATGTATGTAAGTACATATGTATATATGTATGCATGTATGCATGTATGTATGTTTGTATTCTTTCTCATATGATGTATCCTTTCCACAGTCTCCCCTCCCTCCACTCTTCTCACCCCAACTCCCATATCCCCTTTCCCTCATATCTACTGCTCCTCAACTTCCATTCAGAAGAAAAGCAATCCTCTCAGGGATGTCAACTGAACATGAAATAACAAGATGTAGTAAGACTAGGCACAAACCCTCATATCAGCCTGGGCAAGGCAAGCCAGCAGGAGGAGAAGGGTCCTGTGACCAAATGAAAGAGCCAGAGACACTTCCCCTCCCACCATTTGGAGTCCCACAAGAACATGAGGCTACACAACCGTAACAGATATGCAGAGCACCTACATCTCAGGTCCCCACACACTCCCTCCGGGCCACTTCAGATGGAGCCCTGCTTAGCGGACTCTTTTTCTTGTGACTCTACCCCGCTGGCTCTTAATATCCTTCTTCCCCTTCTTTCATGGTAACCAAAGCACTTCTAAAAATATATTTTTGTAGTTTATCTGGAATATTTAGTGCATCGTTCTACTTTTTGTGTATTGTGACACATATCTACTTTCTGGAAAATCGTACATTAGTCATCATGCTCCTAATTACTCATCATTAAGCTTGTTAAATGCTTTTATATCTTTGTTGATAAACTGTTTAATATAAAAAGAACCGGAAGCAAGTTTCTCAGTTACCGTCAACAACTTAATTTCAATTTTAATTTAAGTTTCAGTTGGCATGGATCTGCCCAGAGCATTTTATACACTTGCTCAAGCCTGTAAGGATCCACTGTGTTGAATGGTTCAAGTCCCAACCTTACCCACACTCCACTAATGTTGGCAGTTGCTTTTTTTATTTAATTAAAAGACTTTTGTTTTGTGTTTAAAGCATTAAATTTATTTGGTTCTGTTTACATTTTACTTATTAATTTAATTTTGCAATAATTTCATACACCTGACAGGTGATGTACCACTGTGCTCTATAGCAGCCCTTAATTTCATGGACATTTCTGTGTGGCATGGCTTCTTTCTGTCATATATGTAGACTGATCTTACTGTCCTATAAACTATGTTGTGAACCTTTTCTGATAAACCAATTATCAATTTTAATAAAACAGACATTATATAAACAGTTCATTGTTATAATAATTTCAAGTTCCCTTTTATTTCAAAGGCTTGAGAAAAAATTTTTTCTGCCCCTAGGCTTTAGGTAAACAGATGGCTCTTCCAAAATCCTTCACAGATCACTGCATGAGGTACAGTGACCTCAGATATGCGTAGTGGTGGTTTCCTGTCAGATAATTATTCTTGTCCAGGTGGCTAAAACTCATCTGTAGTGTGCATTAGTAAGTTCTCTAAGTTAGAGATATGCTAGAACATATATGATAATAAGAAGGGATTTATTAGGAGGGATGACATAATCAGAGGCTGGACAAGTCTATAATGAGTGCTTCGAAGATGGAGAATGAAGAATGTTGCACAGCCCAATGGGCCAGATGTCTGGGTTCAAGACGGTCACAATTATGAAGGCACATACTGAGTCTGAAGTCCAGCAAACTCCCCTGGGAACCTCTGGGGTTAGTGCACAGGCTACAGGAGCTGGCATCAAATTCCCAAAATGGTTACAACGGCATAAATGCACTTGCCCAAGGAGACTTGAGCTTGCAAACATGGATGCATGCATTTATCCTTGTACTTTTTATTTTGTCTGAACTTGCAGCTCATATGGTGGAGGGAGGCTGCCAACATGTAGGGTAGACCTTTCCTCAGGGCTCACAACTTCCTTGACAAATCAATCTCTGGACACCTTCAGGGACACACAGAACTGCTTCTAGGTGTTTCTCAATGCAGTCAAGTTGTCAACCATGATCAACCATCAGGGTGTCTAGATGCCTCATACTTTGGACTTTAGAGTCTTACACTCTTCCTCATTATATCACTTCCATTGGAAAGAATACCCCCATTTTGATGGAGAAGAATAGGGATGCTGAACAGTGATTAAAGGCTTGAACTCTGAAACTAGGTTATTGGAGTTCAGATCCTTGTTTTAACTCATGCTATGAGATTGTGGACTCCTTGTCCAGCCTCTTTCCATTTGGATTTTCTTACTTATGAAAAAAGGTATGATCAACAGATTCACCTTATGGCTTTGATTTGGGGCTAAGGCAAGATTAAGCACTTAATGTGAGTTGGAGATTCTCCCAATTAACCACAGTTTTCACAAAAAAAGAAAGTGGAAGAGTCAGAGGCTATCACATTACCCTTTCCAGACTATTGCTGGAAGGTATAAAGCAGTAGTTTTTTTTTTTGTACTGTTTTCACATCAACCATTATCACACAGAACCTACCATCATCCTCAGTACTATCCATTAGCTGAAGTCCATTCCTGTCACTGTATTTCATAGATCTTCAAAGCTGTGTCTCGTTCATTAAGCTTTCCTTCTTTCTAGCTTACACATGTTTACAAACGTGGTAGTTTATGCTATTGTTCTCTACACATCCTTCCTCTTTACCACACAAGGGATATTTGCAGGTTAGGCCTTATCTTCTAACCTTTAGAAACACAACTTCCTACTGGTGTCAATTCTGACCCAGGAATGCCCTCATTTCCACGTTGGCACCTCTTCATTTACCCAAGGCTTCCATGTCTTTCAGGTCAAGGACGAGCCCATCACAGTTGTTCTGCATTATGTCAGCAGTTACTTTTGACTCTTAATATATATTGTCAAAAGCAAATGGCCTACGAGGCACTTCGAGGACTTACCAGGTATGGGATTTTACTGGAACCGAAACTTCATTTTCCTAGAAGATGTTACTGGTACCACTGCCTATTAGAACTGTATTCTTGCTCTCCAGGAAGTTGTTCCCTTGCTGTCTGTGGGACAGGAACTTCTTTATCCTTTCACATTCTCACCAAATGAAATAGATTTGGAATCCCAAAATCAGAATCTGGGTTTCTGTTTATTTATTCCTCCCTTGTTTTGTCATTCAGCTTCCAGGGACTGAAAGTTTTGTACTAATAATCTTTTTTTGCTTCTTCCTGTAAAATGTTTGGTAAGTCCCTTTTTATTTTGGCACAAAAATACTCTAAAGGAGTACTGTGCAACAGGATGAGATGAACACATTCCTCTTCATGTTGTCTAAGGAGACCAGTATCAAAAGTTAGAACAATGAACTAACTGGTTAGTGCAAAATATTTCTCCTCAGCAAATTAGTTTCATTTTCCACCTAGGACTGAGCCATTGTTGCACTAGGAAAATGTTAAAATGGCTTTCATATTTGATTTATCTTTCTATCAGGGAGTTCTTACATTTTCCTAGCTTTTGCGTGAAGGCTTGACATAAAGTTTTGAGTAGTTCTATTAAACTAAAAATATAATTGAAGCAGAATGACTCATTTTCTTGAGCAGTGTGCATGCATTTTTGTGTGCTTTCAACTATCCTTAAAGATCTCTCTCTTAAAGTTAATTCTTAAATCTATATGAAAACCATTTTTTTAACAAATCCCAACTTTTCAGTATAATGTACATATTATATATTCATACACTCACATATATAACTATACCTGATCCTCTATTTTCATTGGGGCATATTTATGGAGCTAGTTAAAGGTAATTTCTGACCTCTAGTTAAGGTATTATAATAACTATCTTAATTTTAAAAATGTAATCATACTTTTGTAAAATATAGTTAGCACATATTATGCATTGTTTAAAAATCAAGTACACTTCAGACATAAGTCACAATATGATTTATACAAAATACAACAAGTAAATTCATTGATGAGTATTAAAAATGAGATGTATTCTTTAAAGGGATAATATTTTCCAAAGAGATCTGAGTGAGCCCAATTTATTGAAAACATTTTTTAGCATAATGTGATATTATCCATTATTATATTTTTAAATTTCATCATGAAATTTATCATAGGTGAATCACTATTTAATGCATATTCTAATAATTTTAATTGTCTCATGGAAACTTAATAAATAAAAAATAAGTAGTATTTATTCAACATATGTGTGTGAGTGAATCCAGAACAGCTGTGACAATGAGGATATCCATCATCCTCAAAGGCTTCCTGAAGTCCTTTTATAGTCCCTCCCTCCCACAGCAATATATTCTCGTCCTCAGGCAACTTCTGACTGCTTCCAATGTTTATGGAGTACTTCTCATTTCCTAATATTAAATGTAGATGAAATCAGGTGGCGTATTCCTTTTCTGTGGGGCTACATTCAATCATTAAACTGCTTTAAGATCCAAACTCAATGTTATTTGTCCATTGTCTATATTGTTGCTATATGATAAAGCTACACTCACTCACTCACACACACACACACACACACACATGCACGCACATTCACATGTGTGTGTCCTGTTAAGATCAACTACTCTGACGAAAGTAACTTAAGAAGGAAGGGTTTATTTTGTCTCACAGTTCTAAGCTACAGTCCATTATGGTAGGGAAGTAGAGGCAGCAGGAACTTTAAAAGCAGCTGGTCATGTTGTATCCTAACTCAAGGAAGAGAACCTGCTAAATGGGCTGAGCATAATTTCTTCCTTTTATTCAGTTTTGGATCCCAGCCTATGGAATGGTATTACTCACAGTGGGTATTCCCATCTTAATTAATCTAAAAAAGTTAATGTTTCAACGTCAGGTACAAAAGCTTCTCTTATCAAGCATTCTGTATTCTATCAAGTTTACAATAAATATTAAGCATCATAAGATACAAATTCCTCTCTTTATATAAATATCTTTGTTACCTATTCACTTACTACCTGCTAATGGACACTTCTTTCCAGTTTGAAGGCATATATAATCATTGTTTTATAGAAAATGTAGTTTTATGCCTTTGGGGGGAAAAACAGAAGTATAAAGGCTAAATCGAATATGTCTATGTATCCACCATTTCTACCATTTTGGAGGCTTTACTGGTTTTGACATTGAACAGGTTCCCATTGTGACTCTAGTCATCAACTGGCATTTAGATTCCAAGATGACAGGATAACATGTGACTTGTGGATTGATTCAAGAAAATGGCATTGACTAAATTTTCCTTTTAAAGGTAAGAGTAGTGATGTCTAAACTTGCTGGGGTGCTTTGAATAGTAATGGCTCCCATAGGCTCATATTTGAATACTTACTAACTGGGAGTGGAACTCCTTGATAGGGGTAGGCTTTGAAGCTTCAAAAGCTCAGGACTGGCCCTGTCTGTATGTCTGTCTGTCTCTCTTTTTCTCTCTTTCTCCCTCCTTCCTTCCCTCCCATCCTTCCTTCCTTCCCTGTTTCAGCCTGCAGATCAGGACATAGCTCTCAATAACTGCCCCATGCCATGTGTGATGCTTGCTCCTTGCCGTGATGATAATGGACCAAGCCTCTGAAACTGTAAGCAATGTAAATGCTTTCTTTGATAAGAGTTGCCTTGGTCAGCAATAGAACAGTAACTAGGACAGGAGCTGAGCTTCATAGTCTTTTTAAGTTTAAAACTAAATTACAACTGTTTGTCCTACTGTAGATCACCACTGGCAGCATATCAAATCCTATTTCTGTCCACTTCCTTTCTTCTACGTGCAACATTCTGAAGTGTTATCTCCTCCTGGTTTTGATTTTATTTCCCTAATGACTAATGGTGTGGAGCAACTTTTCATGTGCGTGTCTGTCATTCCTTCTGCGTTCTGCTGAAGGGGCTGTTTGCCTATTCCTTTTAAGGAAGCTAAGGTTTTTTTTTTTTTTTTTTTTTTTTTTTTTTTTTTTGCTTAGTTCTGTATGCAATTGTTTGATGAGATACGTGGGGTTTACCAATAGATTCTACCAGTCCTTGGTTTGAGGTTTTCTTTTCTACTTCAGATTTCAAAAATAAAATACAAGTGTTTTACATGTTGATGCAGTCAAGCTTAGTTTTTCATTTTATGGGTTGAGCAGCTTCTGGTAATATGCCTAATAAACTGCCTAAAATCAGAAAGATTTTCTTTTGTGTTTTGCTTTAAACCTTTTGTAACTTTAGGCTTCCCATTTAGATCTTTCAAACACTGGAGTTAGATTTTGGATATCTGTTTTTAGAACTGAGAATTATATTGAGGATGAATTCTTGGTACATGGATAGCAGCTTCTTCTAGCATCAGTGGAAGAAAATAATTTCCCATAAACTTGCTTTTGGGACTGCCTGCCACAGATTAGTTGTCCATGCATAGGTGGATATTCTAGACTCCACTGTCCAACTCTGTGTCCTTCAAAGTTAGTGGCATGGTGTCTAGATTATTGTAGTTTATGTAAGTTGAGACATTTTTGCTACTTTGTAATTTAATTCCATTATAATCATAGAGAGTATCTGGGCATCTGGAAACAATTTATATTTGCTGAAATGTTATGGCCACCTTGCTGTCAGTTTTGAGTTATAAAATACTAAAATTACTACTTTGTTAGATTCTTCTGCCACCTCCAAATACAGGGAAATTAAAAAAAATTCTATTGTTTTTATGATGCTGTAAACAATAGAGTTACAGACCATATGAACTCTTATTTCTGATGTATTAAAAACATATTGGTGTCATGTGACATATTTTCTAAAAGCTTATTCAACATTATAATATAAGTTATCTAATTTTTTTTCTCTTTTTTTGAAATGGTGACTGCCTGCTTTCTCTTTTGGAGCCTGCGGCCACTTGGGTGTTCTCAACATTTCCATTTGAGAACTGGTACTTTCCAGTGCTTCATGATCTTTCAGAAATATAATTAATATGTGTATCATCCAGTTAATAATTTCTTCTGCTCTATAGCAAATAGCTGTATGTGGAAATTAATTAAAATTTCAGTCCAGGTGACTGAATGCCAGGCTCCACACATGGACCAAATACTCAACCACTGCAGACCTTTTTGAACTTTAAAAGAAAATAAAATCTCAAGATAGGATCTTGCTAGGATGCCCAGTGTAGTGGCTATTCCTGGTTGTCAACTTGACTATATCTGGAATGGACTACAGTCTAGAATTGGAAGGCTCACCTATGATCCTAATTTGGAGGCTCAGAGATGTAAGTTTCTGACCTGGATCTTGGCATGGAGACCTTGAAGCATAGTGGCTAAGACAAGGAGATCTCCAAGTTCAAGATCATTTGGGATTAAAGGCATGGATGCACACACCTTTAATCTGGGCCACACCCTCTGCTGGAGATATATAAAGACATTGGAAGAAGGAAGATTCTCTCTCACTCTTCCTTGCCTGCTTGCCTTGTGGGACTGAGAAACTGCTAGATCCTTGGACTTCCATCCACAGCTGCTGATGATCATTGTTGGGGAGTTGGACTATAGACTGTAAGTCATTGACAAATTCCGTAACTATATAAAGACTGCCCATACATTCTGTGACTCTAGAGAACCCAAACTAATACACCCAGGAAGGCCTTGAACTTACAATCTTACTGTCTCCTCAGCAGTTTGGGTTTTACAGGCATATATCTAGGTTTTATGTGGAAAATTTAACAAAGCTTTATTTTTTAATTGTTTTATTTTTTTCTTTGCAGATATCTTGCTATGCTGTCTCCAAACCTTACAAAGTTCAGTATCATTTTATTTCTTCAAGATAGATGACATTAAAAAAACAATCATTTTAGATGTCCAGTGGCTTTTTTATTTCAGAGTGGGATTATATTTCCAAGAAGAGAAATAATTTATAGTTCACTCTGGCTGAATTAGTTACAATATTAGGAGTCTAACCTAAGAAATTTACAAATCCAAAATAGCACTTCCTAAATGGAGATCTTTAAAGAAAAGAATCTGTATATATAGGGAGAGGTTTGAAAAATAAAAGTAAAAACCTACCGTGTGCAGGTCTTCTTTTACATACCTGAACCATAGTATTTAAAATAAAGTTATAATATGAATCTAAGGTAAGCCCATTATATGAGCATCAGATGTAAAACTCATCTTTTCTAGCTCATAGCTATGAATCCATTCTAGTAAAACCACCTTTAACCAACTGTGTATGACCACCAGTCCTGGCGGTGTCTGTGAATATATATTACTTATAAAATCACTGGTGAAATCTTGAGTTTAATACTGCATTCACCTTCAGAGGGAGAGTGACTAAAAGCCAGAAACTTGCTGGAGGCAGTATTACCTGAGAAGAAAAAAATTTTTTTTAAAAAAAGACTCACAGGTTTTATGTGTTTCTACTTTTGCAATGTTTTCATTTCACGTGTTAGGTAAATTTTCCTATGGAGTTTGTTCTTTGCAATCACCAAAACATTTTAATATATAGCATCATCTTGGTGTTGTTTACATCAAGGTTAATGAATAGAGATAATCAGTTCTTTCAGTTGTCTCTTCTTAACCTTATGAGCAGAAAAATCTTATGTCCATGGATAGGTTGTGTGTGTGTATGTGTGTGTGTGTGTAGACACATACATATCTATGTACACACACATATACACACATCTCTATATATATGGGTACATATAGACACACACATATATATGTATGTATGATTATGCATATTATGCATATGTGTATTACACAGGGTTCTCTAGAATCACAGAAATTATGGATAGTTTCTATATAGTATGGGAATTTGTTGACTTAAAGTCTGTAGTTCAACTCCCCAACAATGGTCAGCAGCAGCTTTGAATGGACGTCCAAGGATCTAGCAGTTGCTCAGTCCCACAAGGCAAGCATGCAAAAAAGAGCAAATCTTCCTTCTTCCAATGTCCTTATTATGTAGGTCTCCAGCAGTAGGTGTGGCCCATATTAAAGGTGTGTGATTTGCATTGTCCCAGATGACGTTGAACTCAGAGATATCCCTGTCTTAATCTGGGATTCACAGTCACTATGCCTCAAGCTCTGCAAACCAAGATCCAGGTCAGAAACTTGTATTTCCCAGCCTCCAGATTAGGATCACAGGTGAGCCTTCCAATTGTAGATTGTAGTTTATTCCAGATATAGTCAAGTTGACAACCAGGAATAGCCACTACAATATGCATATTTATACATATTCATATGCACTTTGGTCTCATAAAACTAAAATTACAAGACAAATTTTGGTCATGTTTCTGTAGCTTTAGAGACTTACACAAATGACACTTTCATTATATGAAAAAATTGTGTAATTTAAGTACTAATGTTTCAGTTTCTAAATTTTTACACACAGACTACACAGATGTATCCATTTATTTATTAAAGCACTTTATTCTACATAGGTCTACTCAATTCATAAAATCTATAACATTTTTATTTCCTTTCTCTCTGATAATACATTCAGTTTTTAGGAAATCTATTTCTCTCCTTCCTCCAGTCACCCAAGATGAGATCTCACAAAATCCTAGGCTAGCTGCAAATTCTGTAGCTCGGTTTGCCTTCTCTTGCCTGAATGCTGTGAGGCCAGCATCTACCTTTTGCACATATCTCATACATGACTGTCTCATTATCCAGTTTCAGTAATTATCAAAACGTTCTAACTGACCTATCTGCCAGACAGGAAGTGCTTGGTTTGTTTTTGTTTGTTTGTTTTTCATTAACAGACTATATTTTACATACAAATCAATCATTTCAAAGCATGTGATAGAGGTCTTTTGTTGCGTTTGCTCCATTGGGCTTTCTGTGACTCAGATTATAGACATCATCATTTCAATGGTCTGAAAGAGCTTGTGTGATGAATTCCTATTATTACTTATTTCTTATTGTATTTTCTTCTCAGGTAATAGTGCCTCCAGCAAGTCTCTGGCTTTTAGTGATGAAATCAAAGTGTGACTCTCCCTCTGAAGGTGAATGCATTATTAAACTCAAGATTCCACCTGTGGTTTTAGAAGTAATTATAATATTCTAGAAATTAAAAATAACTAAATTGTTTGTTATTCATATCTTTCTCGTTGCTTACTTCATTACAGCTATACAGACTTCTTTGTTATTAAAAAAGAAGTCAAGCATTGGCTGTGTCCCTTGTTTCCTTGTGGTGGCATTGCTCAGGGACACGCGTGATTGGAGCCCGTTCTTCAAGGTGGCTGTTCTGTGCCGCAGGCTGCAGTTTGCAAGCCTTTGTTTCACTAGGACCTCTCTCTCCCTCATCCTCTCTCCTTCCTGTGCTTTCTCTGTCACATCTAACACCACACACTGACATTATTTCCTCATTTGTGCTTATTTGTTTTACCGAGTTTCATGGTTCTATGTCTCAAACTGTATCTAGCACACAGGGGGTATGGAAAATGATTGGTTGGGTGTTGGGTAGACAAAACGAACATAAAACAGATGCTCCTTTTGAATGGATGAAGGTGCTTACTTACATAAAAAAAGATACAATGGAATCTTTTCATCAGAACTATCTCCAAATTCCTTGAGAACTGGGGTGGGAAATAATTTGAAAGCAGAAAGGAAGCAGAGGCAAGAACAGGGGTAGGGGAAAGGTGGGGCACATCCGGTGTCTCTCACTCTGTTCACAGAGGCACCAGTTCTAGGAGGGGAATAAAAAAAATCACTCTTATGACTTTCTCTATCTTGTATTTCTTTTATAGGGAGTCACCTCCTCATACCAGCATACTGTTCATCAGAGCTTCAGCCCATGGATTTGGGGGACACATTCAGTGTGACCTCCAAGGTTCCATAGGAAAGGCCTTCCAATAGCTGGAGATGAGGGAGGGTTTGCAGGCACGAGGAATCCCGAAACAGATGGGTGCCTTCGAACGTGGGGCCCATGAGAAATTTGATCAATCTTCCAGCACCTGGGCTCCTTTCCCCAGGCATCCTCACCCAGCAGCTGCTGTCTGTCATCCTGCCTTCCCCCTCTCAGCTGGCGGAGCTCAGTGACAAGCACAGGCTCTGTCCGCTGACAGTGTTTGGGCACACAGACTCTCGCAGTGCTTCTCCGCATTTAGTCCAGGTGGCTCTCGGGAAACTCTTGGGAAGAGTGTTAAACCTGTCAATCTTAGAGGCCTACTTCACACACACTAAATTGAAACCTCTACTGGGGCTCAGTATCCCAGGCAAATCCGCCAGAACAAAATTCAAAAGATAGAGCGAGTTTTACATGATTTACTGTGTCGCTATGTTGTAGTTTTAATCACAATGGTCTTCCTTCCTTTCCTCCATTCTTTTTTATCTTCACCTCCTTTATTCAGCTGTCTTTTTGTTTTTTCACCATCCTTCCCCACCCCCACCCCCCAGAAACTATAATTCTAAATCAGGAGTTTAACATAGTGCGTGTGTGTTTTACTAGAATAATACATTAGTATGCTGTTACAGTGTCCTCAGTAGCTGTCAATATAGGAAAGTGCATGTTCTGTAGCAGCTTGTAGTGATGCTGAGCAGCTGGTGGGAGGAAAGCAAACCCCACAGTGATGGAGGGGTTACAGGTCATAGGATCTCTGAAGGCAAAGATGGGACGCATGGGGTAGTTTTCTACTCAAAAGATGCGGCTGTCACCAGTTTTTAAGAGGCTAACCTGCTGTGGGGAAAAATTAACAAACATTTGGCATAATCCATTTTCTCTATTTTCTTTCTCCTTTTTATTTTTGAATGGGTAGAAGTTTTGAGGCAGGAAAACTCCTTACCGGAGGAAGCAGCAGTCTCTCACTCGCTGCTTTGCAAGACTTCTACTTGCTGTGCACCCAAGCCTCAGCATGGTAAGATCAGTTGCTTAAAAAGACAGTTTTGCCCCATTCCCCAGAGGACTAGGAGAACTAAGCAAGTAATACTTTTCAGAAAATTGAGTTTGGGAAAGCAGTCGAATCAGTTCATGCATCACACAGAGCCATCTGAATATGAGAATTCCTAGATATTGTGTGTGATTCTAAAACAGATCATCTGCTTGACAGGCCCTCAAATTTTATATTATTGCAAAACGTCCTTACCGCACAAAGGCTTCTGATGTATGGGTTCATCCAGGCCTGTTAAGCATAATTTGGAAAATAGGACAAGGCAGAAACAGAGGCAATATCTTCTGCTCCTTTTTCTTTTGACCCAGAAAGAAATAGAATTTGAAGTGATCCGGCAGTGTGAGGGAGCTTTACTTTAGTCTGTCACCCTGCGTTTGTGGCCTCCATCCCATTTATTAAATGCAGCCCCTGCAGCCTGCCTGAAGGCTGTCAGCTCAGAGTTTATTCAAGAAGGTTCATCATAAGGAACCACAGACCATGCATACGGTTAATCCTAAATGCCAGGCAAGCTATAATTACACAGCTGGGGTCAAGAGACAAATGCTTATAGAGCTTCTGTGTCCCAGATGTCCCAAGTCCCCAAGTCATTGATGTTTCACTGACTCCTGGCAGAGCCTTCAATTCCCATTCATCTGGGCTGATTTGGTCTCTAGCCAATGTGTCCTGTGTGTTGGTCTTTGAGGAATCTTCCTAAGGAATTATTCATATTACTGGCCTAGTCTTTGTCACATACTGGATCCCTAAGGTCTTTCCAAGCCTCTAGACTCCATGAAAAGTCTAGTGCTTACACATTTACTTTAGGGGGGGGGGGTGGCACTTTGGAATTTGTTAGAAACTCACATTTCAGACTTCCATCCAGATCAACCAGATTAAGAAAAACAACAGCATCAATGAAGGCAAAACAAGAACAAAAACCTTTGAAAGTCAGGATGGTCTACCGACTCTGTTTTGTCAAAGCTCCATCTCCATCTTTAGGACACTCTTTCTTATGACTTTGTAACAACTGACGTTTCTGAATATCCCCATTAAGTTCTCTGTTGATAAGCGTGACCAGGCATCATCACCTGAATGATCTCTGTGTTTTGTTACTTCCTCATTCTTCTGTCTGCATGTCTTGCATTGCTGCTGAAGGGTTACCCTGAATGTTACCAGTCCCTGGACAATCTTTCTACTATTGTACTTTGATACTTGGGGTCAAGGGTGAAAATTATAATGTGTGTGTATTTGTGTGTGTGTGTGTGTGTGTGTGTGTGTATTTGTGTATATAGATCCTATCTTATCCTTTTTGAACATCAAAAATATATCTACACAGCCAAATGTTGAAAATAAAATCCCCTTGTTTGTAAACCACTGGCTTACCCAGTCATTATTCTATCCTCAGCATAACCCACAACCACCATCAATTCTTTTGTTTTCTCTGTATGAAGAATTAAAAAAAAAAAAAGGTCCAATAGGTAAAAGTCCTCTATAAATACAGAGAAGCAAGATGTGGAAGTACATCTTTTGAGAGTTACTTATGCCATTCAATCTTTCATTCTAGTAGAAGTATTCGTTCCCTTTCCCTTATCATGCTGTTTGGCATAGCCAGATTCTCAAGAGCACAGTGGGTATCTGTATTGTGTGAGAGAGCTATTATTTAATCTCTTGTCAATATGTGACAGAACACGAGAGTGAACAGGGATCAATCATTATTAGAAGATGACATCTACTTGAATGGGTAGAACATTGTGTGTGGATAGAGTGGAATTGTGATAGTTAATTTCACATGTCACCATGAAGGGTATTTTTGAAAGAGATTAGCACTCACACTGGTGAATCTTAGTAAACAGAAGGCCTTCCATGATGTATGGCACTACTTCTAATCAGATGAAGGCCCAAAGAGTACAAAAAGTCTATTGAAGTCCAGCAAGAAAGATTTCCCTAGAAGATTGTCAGGAACAAATCTTTCAGCAATCCTGGGTCTGATCCACATTAAAGATTTAGGATATGCTAACTGCTGTAACCACACAATCAAATTCTTTACAGAGAATATGTATGTAAAGGATTTGCATCTATCTAGCTGTCTGTCTGTCTGTCTGTCTCTCATCATCTTTCTATCATATATTGTTCTATCATTTATCTATCTATCTATCATCTATCAATTAATCATCTGTCTGTCTGTCTGTCTGTCTAATAATTTCTCTGGAGAAACTTAATGAACACTTACAAGAATCTCAGAAGGCGAATAGGTTGCTGAAGCTGGCAGAAGGAATCAAGGGGTTTAATATTGAGGGCTCAGGTTATATTGAGAAAGTGGAATTGAGTTCAAAGGAATATCAGAAAGACAAAGCATTTATCATCCAGACAGTTGATTGACATTAGTTAGCTTCAGCAGGCAAGAGCCCTAGCTGTCATTTATAGTAATTATCAAATAAAACATGGTTATGAATTATTACTAAGATAGTACCCTGGATCAGCAAACACTGAATCTTTGAATCTCTGAGGAAAAAAACAGATAGTGTGACAAGATTTTTTTAAAATCATGATATTTGAAATACCATAGTTGTTAAAAGACTCCCTACAAATGATAATAAAAATAGTGACTTTTACAGATTAAGCAGAAGTTAAGATGTCATGTGTGTGGGTTCAATTAATACACCTTCTCTCAGTATATGATGATTTTTCTGTTTGTCTAACTTACTCTCTTTTTTTCATGTTTGTATGGTATGTATGTGTGAGTGTGTATATGTATGTGTGTGTTTGTGTGTATTGTGTGTGTGTGTGTGTGTGTGAGAGAGAGAGAGAGAGAGAGAGAGAAGAGAAAAAAAGAGACAGGGAGAAAAGAGAGAAGAGAGAAGAAGAGAAGAGAAGAGAAGAGAAGAGAAGAGAAGAGAAGAGAAGAGAAGAGAAGAGAAGAGAAGAGAAGAGAAGAGAAGAGAGAAAGAGCGAGACCATTAGGCTGACTGGCCATAAGCTTCAGGGATCCACCTGTCCTTATGCTCCCCTCCCCTTAAGCTCTTGAGTGACAGAATCCTGATATCATTACAGGATTTTACATGGTTACTAACGATTCAAACTCAGGTACTTATGCTTGGACAACTGTCAATTTGTCAACTGCACTGAACTATGCGACCAACCAAGGAACCATGCAACTGAAGCCTAATGTACTCTTTCTTAGAGGACACAGCAATTAGCTGATAATTTCTTTAGTTGTTTACTCAAAATATCCTTGAGTATATATATATATATATATATATACTCAAAATATCCTTGAGTATATATATATATATATATATATATACTCAAAATATCCTTGAGTATATATATATATATATATATATATATATATATATATATATGAATCAGAGAGGCAATATGATGGCAGGAACATGTGGTAAAGGCTGTTGAACATTGTTTGCATGTTAGGAGACAAGAGACAGGGCAATGGAAGGATGGGCCAGGGGAAGTTATATTCTGAAGGCCATAGCTTAAGTGAATCAAAGAACTCCATCCTTCAAATGTTTCAAATTCTACTTTGCAAAACTTCATAATAAGCTCGTCATATTATAAACCTATCAAAATTAGTATACTAATTAGGCCAGAGCCTTATTATCTTCTTGTCTCTAGAAAAATCACCTGCAAATACACCTTGAGATGCAGTTTACTTTGTTTCTAAGAATTTCTCAGTTTAATCAAGTTGACAATGTACATCGATTATCACATAGGGCTTTCAAGAATACCAGATCATTTTATTTGATCTAGGTATTTTATGCAATTAACTAAATATATGACTTACTAGGAATAGATCATTCTCTGCATGATAGCCCAAAATATAATTAAGGGTGATAAATAAATATGAAACCCAATAATCAATAAGTATATTGTGCATAGATGACCTTTTGAGTACTTTGGACAACTGACAGTATCTTTGCATTGCTTCCTGTCTTTGACAGTACTATACCTCCTCAACATGAACACTTTGATACTTTCCATCTGCTTACCTCCCTCTTTAGTTGAGAAATGTTACCTTTCCATCACCAAAATATTGGAAGCAAGATGAAAATGGTCCAGATCTCCTTCAAAATCTGATTCACAGACCTGGAATGTTTCCAGACATCTGTACTTTATTAAAACACATTGGGAATTTCTGATGTAGGTGGAAGAGATACCATGGTTTACAAATATGAGAATAATCTAAATCCTTAACACACTAAAGAGTTTATGCAAACTGGAGATGTAGCTTAGTGTTATTAGTCTCTAGCCCTGAAGAACAAAACAAAATAAATTAAAAATATGAAGAGCCTCAGATAGACATTTAAGGCTTTGCTAAATACTTATTCTCGATTCAGAAAATTATTACAAATGTTGAAGAACTGTTTTGATCACCAAATTAGCTATTTGGTCCCATTTTTTTTTTTTGAGACCTTTCCTTTTTTTTCACTCCAAAGTTCCTCTAGGTTTCAACAATTAGAAGAGACTTAAATTCTCAAAAATGAATCATATTAGTGTTTTCCAATTTTCATTTCCATTATAGAATTTGGATGCCTTTATAAAATTTAACTGAATTACAAACTAAACAGCAGGTAGGATTTCCAATTTTCAAAGTAAGTGGCGGCCATGCACTTCATTTCTCAACTTGGCTGGCACTGTTCCAAGAAGATTCATATATTACCAGTGCATAAATTTAGCATTCATCAGTTTAATGAGTGGGAGGAACATATCTCAGTGTAGAAGCCAGAATGTTTTCTTACAGGAAATGAGAAAGAAGATTCTAGAGGCACTGTGACCCTCTTTAGCACAAGGTACAGCCTAAATAATGAATAATGGGATGGGGCACATATCCAACATATCCTGCTGTGTAGTAGGAGTCAACCCAGGAAAGCATTAGCAAAGGAAAAAGAACCCTTGGGAACGACACAAAGGCAGTAAACTGAGAAGACCTGAGAACTGTTTTTTATGCCTATACAAATGTGAGTGACCCAGAGATATGGAGTAATTATAAATACTCAAAAGCAAAATAATTAGTTCCCAGGGGCTTAAGATGGTCGGTTCTAATAGGAGAGAGTAAATACCAGATTAGAGGAACGATGAAAAGAATCTGTGTATTAGTTAACTCAAGCTTACTCTAAGCAACAGAACTTTCTTTTCCAAGAGGTGCGGAACTGGAAGTCCATGAGTACGGGGGTCCTTAGGACTTCTTTCTAGGCTTTTCTTCTTTGGTGTGGACAGCCATCTTTTCATGTTTCTCTGTGGAATTTTCTCCCGTACATGTCGGATCAGAGCTCCGGGTTTTTTCTTCTCATAAAGACACTTATGGGAATTACCGTCCACCCAAATAACCTCAAATGAATCCAATTATTCCTTTAAAAATGTATTTCCAGGGGATGGAGGGTTGGCTCAGTGAATAAGAAAGCTTGTTGAGCAAACATAAGGATCTGAGTTCAAAACTTTCACCAGCACCTGCATGAAAACCTGTACATGGTCATGTGTCCCTTCAATAATGTAGGGGACAGAGATCAGATGATCAGTAGTGAATGTTAGTCAACAGTGTAGCTTCAGGTTCAGTAAGTATCAGGATATCTTATTTCCTTCTCTGGTGTCCATGTGTCCACTGACATATCCATCCATCATCATACACCCATGTGCATATAAAACACACACACACACACACCAAAGTGCAATAATAAATTAATATCTCTATTTCAAAGTGCAATTACCTTTTAAGATACCAGGGTTGAGATTCCAGCATGTAGATTTGAGGGAGGACCATAAACAGTCTGTCATAAATTGATTTTTCTATTATCATCAAAATATGCAGAAGCTATGTAAACCCAGTGAGAAGCATGGGTGTGTAATGCACAGTGCCGCTTTAACATCAGAATCCATGTCAGAATCTCTCCAGTGGCAGCTTCCCTCCATCCCGTCCTGCTCCCATCATATGGTCTGAAAGAAGGACTGGTGCCACGGCAGTTTGGCTTCCATAGACAGGCGTGCCGCAGAGAGAACACATGGAGTTTAATGTGCTGCAGCCAAGCAGTAGACAGCCTGGCAATGCTGGAAGATTAATTTCTTGCCAACAAACGCACTGGGGTGGTTTCAGGATGACTGGTCTTATGGGTCATGGTAGAAATTCGTGGTCATGTATAGTGTGCTCTCCACAGACAATAGAAAGTGGGAGAAAAAGGTACAGGATGCCATCTGGAATTGTGCAAAGAAGTCTGTGGATGTGTTGAATTCCTCTGAAATGCGAGGTAATGTGTTAAGGGTTTTAAACATAAATACGATGTTTAATTAATAATCTTCTAAGGTTGACAAGGATTCTTATTATCACTCAAAGACAAGTGATATTCACATTTCTACCTTCCTCAGAGTTACGGAGATTTTTTTTTTTTCATATAGCGGTGATGACATAGAAAAGCCTCACACAATCAACATGTACGTTTGATGTGCTTGATAACTATACACATATGTGACAACATCAAGACAATGCCAGTGCTGGCCGACAGATTCTCCATACTCCATTGTAACCTTTCCTTCCTGCACTCTCTACAACCTTTTCAATTAAGATACATCCAAGGAACCTCTTACCTGTGCTCTCTCTATATACATTAGTGTATGTTTTCTGGAACTTTCTAAATTCAGTATTATCTCATGTATCGTTAGTATATAGACTAGCAAACCTTGTTTGTTCTCTGTCTCCCTTGTCTGATATCTAACAAAGACAATTTATTTACTATGTTATCTTGTCTTTATTTCAGAGAGAAGCTTAAATCTAGTCTCTGTTTGTCCCAGTCAAGATAACTGGGAACATTTATCTATCTGTGATACTCAGTGACAGATTGGAAATGGAAGCCAAATGTCTTGTGTTCATTCTGTTATATTGACAAGTGAGGAATCTCTCAAGTAACAAAACCAACAGGAACACACACACACACACACAGAGAGAGAGAGAGAGAGAGAGAGAGAGAGAGAGAGAGAGACAGAGACAGAGACAGAGACAGAGAGACAGAGAGAGACAGAGAGAGTATTAAATCAGCTTATATTGAAATAGTAATAATAGTATCTCACCTGATAGGCTGGGAACCCAGTATCTGCTAAATCCATGTTTCTGGATACCTAAATAGTACCTACCAAACCAGTACTGAAAATCTGAATGTTTTTTCTGCAGAGTCACTGATCCTTAGTCAATAATGGAAGGCTGGGAATTCTGGTTTATCAATGAAGGGATCATCATCAGCAACAACACGGTAAATTAAATCCTCAGCAGCAGAATGGAAGGCCAAGTAAGGAAAAAACGTAAAGTTGCCCTGTCATGCCTGCCCACACTTCCTCCCTCCCTCTCCTTCTCTTGCTCCTCTAGGCAAATGCCAAAAGATGACACCTATATTCACACACTGATTAATTAATCGATTAAGCAATCAGGACACTTCTTCAGTTGAGGCTTCCTACTGATGTGACTCTAATGTATGGAAAGTTGGCAGTAAAACTGCCATCGCCAGAACTTGGCAGAGTTATGGAGCCCAGGATTTCACCCCAAGTACTTCCTGTCACCTTTCCATGACCTTTGCTCCCCAAATTGCTTCTTGGGGTTTTTACTGTCCTGAATGTAAAGATGTGTGTCCTCATATTTGCATAAAATCCATAATTGGTTATACATTTGATATGATTAATTAAGTCAGTAATAGGTTTCTAGGAAATTGTGTCCTTTTATAGATCTTGTACTGAACTAATTAGTGTAAATAAAAAATTTAGCAATTTTGTGATTTTTATAAGATAACTTTAATCAATCATTCCCCCCAATTATTCTAAAGTGTCCCAAAGAAAACCATGTGAGAAATTAAATGGTATCTGACAAACACACACTGGCTGCAAAAGTACATGCACTAAAGCAGAACTTATTATGTAAACATCAGGAATATTTCTTAAATTCAAATTTTAATCTTTATCTGCTAGACTTAAGATTTACATTTTAAGGGTCATTACCATTGCTGTCATTTCCTGAAGCACAAACAGAACTTCTTTATTTCCCAAAAGTTAAAAAAAAAATAAATGTACTAAGAATCTTATTATTAGATTTCCACAATTTTCCATAAATCAATTGTTTTTCAATGGGTGAATTTCTTTACTTCTATAAAGACTTAAACACGAGGTCTGTTTAAGTCCAAACTACTATTGGTGGTTTCACAAGGATCTGGAAAGCTTTGTGGGAAGGCATTACCTTTCTGAGAGCATCTGATTGATCTCCAAAGAGACTATAGGTGAGATGGGTGTGGTAACCATTGGGGTGCTTTTCGGAGTTACCAAGGACCTTGAAATTCTCATTCTTTTTCAGATAGAGTCTTTGAAATGTTTGGTTTGAGAAAAAAAGCAAAAGGAAAAAATATTCATGGGTCAAACTACATGGTTAAAGTATGAGAAGGACCTTTTTGGCCCCAGTAAGGTATAGTGTGGGTGGAACTTGTAAGGAGAACTAGAACAGAGTTCAAATATCTGTTGGCATTTACAATCTTAGGTAATAACTGAGCCTTTTCCAGTTTGACTTCAGTAGGAGGATGGACTGAGGAAGTTGATCTGAAAGAACATTATAAACTATTAACTTCAATGGAAGTTAGTCATTTTTATTATTATAAATCATTTTCTCTCACTTTATTTATAGCCATTAAATAGTGAATTCATAAGCCATTTATCTCATTTATCTCCACCCAAAAATTCCATTTCTATTTCTACTCTAATACTAATGTACGTCTACATATGTATGACTGCACATGTGTACTTGTGTCTGCAAATCTCTGTGTGTGCTTGCGTGTATATTTCTGCATGTCTGTGTGTGCATATGTACATGGGTATGAGTCTGTCACACACACACACACACACACACACACACACACACACCACACCACACCACACATAATCAAAAGATATACTGATAGAATAATAATACATCTTAACTCCAGGCGATGCTGGAAAATCTTTTCCATTCATTCCTTTATTCCTATTGGCATGCGTTTCTTCATGTCTTTATACATCATCTCCTTCTGCCATTTATAACGTCCTGATTGCTTCAATTACAGATTTTATGTATCCTTGAAAGCTGACTAAGAACTCCTCCTTTAAGTCAATTACATTTCTGGTTAATGATACGATTTTCCATTTACTTTCCTACTGGCTTAGGGTCAGTGCAACACAGCTTTATACATAGTATTACTGCCTGTTTCTGCACCATGTCTAGGTTACTTGGACCTTCCTCCTGAGAAGGTTGTAAATGTATCAGCCATTGGCCAACAGCACTTAGAAATCCCCTGAACACTCTAAACTCAGCAAGAGCTCATAAAGTCTCCAAATCAATTTTTCTTTTTTATTCCTTCTCTAGGTGAATTGTAAACATATCCCAGTAGCCATGAAACCTCCGGGACACACTTGACGTCTTCTTTACTTTTACCTCTTGATTCAGGATGGAAATTGGTTTTTTTTTTTTTTTTTTTAGCACAGCATGCAAAGTGCTTCATGGGCCAACCTCTGATTCCACAAATCGTTCTCTGGTTTCATATTACTGCTATATACTGCTGTCTAACTGCTCTGATGTTGAAGGTCAGTCTCCTGTGACTTCCACCGTGCTCTTCAAATTATGCTGGAAACCTTAACCAACCCCGCCCTGTACTTCTGTGAGGTTTGCTTCGGAGCACTCTTCTCTGCCTCTTTCTTCCTCATTTGTCACTCCCATTTAACATAAATTAATGGGCTTAGAAATTGTAGATAAACTTAGCTTTCTCCCAATTATGTGTTATTAAAACACCCCCATGGGACAGGAGAGATTGCTCAGTGGTTAAGAGCACAGTCTGTTTCTGAGGAGGACCCAGGTTCAATTCCCAGCACCCACATGGCAGCTTGCAACTGTCTGTAACTCCAGTTCCAGGGGTTCTGACACCCTCACACCAATTCACTTAAAATAATGTTAAAAAGACTTTTTAAAAAAGAATACACCTTATCTTTTTAATAAAACAAATTATATTTTTTCCTATAATTACTTGTCTTAGTTCTATTTTACCTAATTTAAGTTTCAAGAACTCAGGGATTCTCCAACTCATACCATATTCTAGCAGTAGCAAGCATGGCGGCTTATCTTCACTTTCAGCATGCATTTCTCAAAGAAGGAAGGAATGAGTAAATACCCGGACGTACACAATGTGTCTCCTGCTGACCTTTACCCTCTGCTTTCAAGCCCTGGCTCGCATACCCATGTCCCTCTTTGGAACTCCATTTTCTCTGACTGTGCAAAGCACCAGCTGTCAGACAGAATGCTCCTATTGCTTTTATTGGCTGGTTGATGACATCTTTCCACAGAGCTGCTGTCAGTCTCCTTTGAGGCATCCTCCCACTGGTCATCAAGCTGTCTTTACTCCCTCTGCCCACTATGCTTGACCCTACTGCCCCTTCCCCTAGAACTTCAGTGGTAGCCACTTTTACTCTTTACTGTTTGGTAGCCTGTGCTTTCTCTGAGTTTTCATGTATCTGAAGATTAAACTACCACTGTTGCCACCTGCTTCTGCAGAGCCTAATACCAATATTGGCAAATAGACAATGGACAATCCAGAACTATAATAATAATTAGTGAATCAAGAGATCACTTTACAGTTGAGACAACTTGGTTAATACCTTCTGAAGGCCCAACCAGGATGAACAGCTCTGGCAGGCCCAACCCTTCTGCAGTTCCCTCTGTTTTGCTAAACTGTTAGATTATATTCCTAAAGCTAGCCACTAAGGTCTAAGTGATAGTTTGTATGTGGTTGGCCCAGGGAGTGGCACTATTTGGAGGTGTGGCCTTGTTGGAGGAATTGTGTCACTATGGGTGCGGTCTTTAGGACCCTTGACCTAGCTGCCTGGAAGCTAGTCTTATAGGTCTGCAGATGAAGATGGAGAACTCTTAGCCCATGCAGACTGGATGAGGATGCCATGCTCCTGTGTTGATGATACTGGACTGAACCTCTGAACCTGTAAGCCAGCCCCAATTATATGTTGTCCTTATAAGAGTTGCCTTGGTCTAGCATGGGAAGGGAATATAAAGACAGAGAAAAAGGAGGGAGGTGATTGGAGAAGGGATGGAGAGAAGAAGGTTTATGGGACATATGGGGAGGGGGATCCGGGAAAGGGGAAATCATTTGGAATGTAAACAAAGAACATAGAAAATAAAAATATTAAAAAAAAAGACAAAAAAAAGAGTTGCCTTGGTCTTGGTGTCTGTTTACAGCGGTAAAACCCTAAGACAGAAGTCGGTACCAGGGACTGGCTTATTGCTGTGATAGGCCTGACCATGCTTTTGTTTGGAAGAATGTGGATTTGGAGACTTGGGATTTGGAAAGCAGTGGAATGCTTTAAATAGAACTTAATGGGCTATCCCAGTAGAACTATGTACTATAAGATATAAATAAGAATTTAAATTTCGAGGACCTGGCCCAAGAGGTTTCAATGGAGAAGAATTTCAGAATGTGGCCTAGAAACTCTTTTGTGGTATTTTGGTGATGAATATGGCTACTTTTTGCCCTTGTGTGAAGAGTCTGCCTGAAGCTAAGAAGAAGAGACTCAGATTAATTGCATTGACAAAGGTAGTCTGAGAAACACCCATCATAGACTTTATTCTTGGTTAAGTCTTATGAAGAGCATTTTAAACAAGTATAGCAAGCTGAGAAAGGAAAAATATAAAATATATGGTTCCAGTATTAAAGGGACACTAGGAAGTAAAATGGAGCTAAATCCTGTCTTCAAGGACATTAAGTTGAATTAGGGAGTAGTGACCTTGGGGCAAGATCTCACTCTATGAAGTTTAGGTCCAGGCATGGTAGTACTAGCCTTTAATCTCAGGAGGCAAGGACAAGCAGATCTCTGAGTTCAAGGCTAACCTAGAACAGAGCAAGTTCTAGGTGAAGAAAAACTTAAATCCAGGCTCAGTGGATCACACCTTTAATCCCAGTGGTTAGGAAATGGGCATGCAGATCTCTGAGTTTTACGTCAGTCTACTGAACAAATTCTAGGACAGCCAAGTTTAGGCAGTGATGGTGATTCCGCCTGAAGTTTTTTTATTATTGAGAATAGTTTTTGCTATCCTTTTTGTTGTTGTTGTTGTTATTCCAGATGAATTCATAAATTGTTCTTTCTAGTTCGATGAAGAATTGGGTTGGAATCTGTAGACTGCTTTCTGCAAATTGGCCATTTATACTATATTAATCCTGCCAATCCATGAGCAAAGGAGATCTTTCCACCTTCTGAGATCTTCTTCAATTTCTTTCTTTAGAAACTTGAAGTTCTTGTCATACAGATCTTTCACTTGTTTAATTAGAGTCACACCAAGATATTTTATATTATTTGTGACTATTGTGAAGGGAGTTGTTTCTCTAATTTCTTTCTCAATTTTGCAAACTGAATCCCAGAACAAATCAAAATGATCATCCATCATGATCAAGTAGGTTTCAACCCAGGGATGCAGGGATGGTTCAGTATAAAGAAATCCATCAACATAATCCATTATATAAACAAATTGAAAGAAAAAAACCCACATGATCATTTCATTACATGCTGAGAAAGCATTTGACAAAATCCAACACCCCTTCATGATAAAAGTCTTGGAAAGATCAGGAATTCAAGGCCCATATCTTAACATAGTAAAAGCAATATATTGCAAAAACAGTAGCCAACATCAAATTAAACGGAGAGAAACTTGAAGTAATCCCACTAAAATCAGGGACTAGACAAGGCTGTCCATGTTCCATACTTATTCAATATAGTACTTGAAGTCCTAGCTAGAGCAATTAGACAACAAAAAGAGGTCAAAGGTACACAAATTAGAAAGGAAGAAGTCAAAGTATCACTATTTGCAGATGATATAATTGTATACTTAAGTAACCCCCAAAATTCCACCAGAGAACTGCTAAACCTGATAAACAACGTCAGCAAAGTAGCTGGATATAAAATTAACTCAAAGAAATCAGAAATCAGTGTCCTTCTTCCACTTGATGGGAAGTTTTTTTCTGAGAACACCAAGAAGCTGTATTTCAGAGATAGCCAAGGTTGTATCCCGTGCTGCAGCTGTACTTGGTAATGTGTAAGAGTCACCCAGATGGTACTGGTTTTAAAGGCATGAAGGGGTAACGAAAAGCAGCTGAAGCTGTGAGAGGCCATGGAAGGCCATTAGTGAAGGTGCCTAGGTCATGGCGTCTGTTCACAACAGTAAAACCCTAAGACAGTCTATTCCCTTATTTGGCCACTTCCTCCCCCACCCCCAAGGGTGACCAATGAGGTTCAGCTATCAAAGCATTAAAGTAAAGCAATCAAATCCCCCTTTTATCTACCCTAATTAAGATGCTCAATCAAACAAACCAACTAATCCTAACACTGAGTTTCTGGTTTTCTCTTTATAGACTGCCATTTGCTGTGGGCCACGTCTGTCTTCTCTCTATCCAGAGGCAGTCTTTGTCCTCTAGGAACATATCATTTCCTCCTCTCCCTTATTCCTTTTCCCTGTATCCCTCAGCCTCTATCTTCTGTCTTTTTCACTATTCCCTGCCCTTTTGTTCCTCTGGGACAAATCTCAGCCTCTATCTTCTGTCGTTTTCACTATTCCCTACCCTTTTGCTCCTCTGGGACAAATATCCTTGTGCTGAGAACCTGGTCTTGGGGTATCTTGTGGAATCTTCAAGGTTCTTTCACATCTACCATTAGGTTTGGTGTAGCTCTAAAGAAGAATATCAGCTAGATTAAATAGCTACTTATTCATTTCTGTTATTTAAGTAATACTTCGTGAGCAGCTTTTTACTTTACTCTTCATTTTCTATGCTTTTATTCTCCGTAGTTTCCTACACCTTGCTAAGATCATTATTCTATACACGGATTATAAAGAAATCAAGTGTCAAGTAAGACGTAAGGGAGTGGATGATAATGTAGCCATTTACAGTTTTAGTAGGAGGTTTACTGAGGACAGTGAGGTCTTAAGGAGAGGTAGACATTGGACATCTATTCATACAACTCATGCTAAAGGAAAATGTGCCATTTCCTTTCACCTTCAGTTAAAGCTTTGTGAATATCGACATTTTAAATACAACAGCTTAAAATGCCCTCATGGATTTTCATGGCACATATTTATTCTACAATAATGTGTGTTTCCTCTTCATTTCCATTTCTTAAAGCAACATACATGGGTTAGGAAATATCAGCTATAAACTTACAGCTTACATTTTAATCTTTCCAAATACATGCATATATATGTATAATGGCATGTGTTTGACACATTTACAAGATACAATTTTTAGAATTCCAAATACTATGCATATTAATATTTTCTGAAAGAGTATTTTCATGTGAAAAACAGGTATTTCAAAAACAACATTGCTAACATCAATATATGATAAAATAAATTGTTTTTTTGAATGATTTTTTATTCGATATATTTTTTATTTACATTTCGAATGATTTCCCCTTTTCTAGCCCTCCCCCACTCCCCGAAAGTCCCATAAGCCCCCTTGTCTCCCCCTGTCCTCCCACCCACCCCTTCCCACTTCCCCGTTCTGGTTTTGCCAAATACTGCTTCACTGAGTCTTTCCAGAACAAGGGGCTACTCCTCCTTTCTTCTTGTACCTCAGTTGATGTGTGGATTATGTTTTGGGTATTCCAGTTTTCTAGGTTAATATCCACTTATTAGTGAGTGCATACCATGATTCACCTTTTGAGTCTGGTTACCTCACTTAGTATGATGTTCTCTAGCTCCATCCATTTGCCTAAGAATTTCGTGAATTCATTGTTTCTAATGGCTGAATAGTACTCCATTGTGTAGATATACCACATTTTTTGCATCCAATCTTCTGTTGAGGGATACCTGGGTTCTTTCCAGCATCTGGCAATTATAAATAGGGCTGCTATGAACATAGTAGAGCATGTATCCTTATTACATGGTGGGGAATCCTCTGGGTATATGCCCAGGGGTGGTATAGCAGGATCTTCTGGAAGTGAGGTGCCCAGTTTTCGGAGGAACCGCCAGACTGATTTCCAGAGTGTTTGTACCAATTTGCAACCCCACCAGCAGTGGAGGAGTGTTCCTCTTTCTCCGCATCCTCTCCAACACCTGCTGTCTCCTGAATTTTTAATCTTAGCCATTCTGACTGGTGTAAGGTGAAATCTCAGGGTTGTTTTGATTTGTATTTCCCTAATGACTAATGAAGTTGAGCATTTTTAAGATGCTTCTCCGCCATCCGATGTTCTTCAGGTGAGAATTCTTTGTTTAACTCTGTACCCCATTTTTTAATAGGGTTGTTTGGTTTTCTGGAGTCTAACTTCTTGAGTTCTTTATATATATTGTATATTAGCCCTCTATCTGATGTAGGATTGGTGACGATCTTTTCCCAATTTGTTGGTTGCCGATTTGTCCTTTTGATGGTGTCCTTTGCCGTACAGAAACTTTGTAATTTTATGAGGTCCCATTTGTCAATTCTTGATCTTAGAGCATAAGCTATTGGTGTTCTGTTCAGAAACGTTCTCCCTGTACCGATGTCCTCAAGGGTCTTTCCCAGTTTCTTTTCTATTAGCTTCAGAGTGTCTGGCTTTCTGTGGAGGTCCTTGATCCATCTGGAATAACAAAAAAACCCTGGATAGCTAAAACTATTCTCAGCAACAAAAGAAATTCTGGGGGAATCAGTATCCCTGACCTCAAGCAATACTACAGAGCAATAGTGTTAAAAACTGCATGGTATTGGTACAGTGACAGGCAGGCAGATCAATGGAACAGGATTGAAGATCCAGAAATGAACCCACACACCTATGGCCACTTGATCCTCGACAAAGGGGCTGAAAACATCCAATGGAAAAAAGATAGCCTTTTCAACAAATGGTGCTGGTTCAACTGGAGGTCAGCATGCAGAAGAATGCGAATTGATCCATCCTTGTCTCCTTGTACTAAGCTCAAATCCAAAGCTCAAATAAATTGTTAAAATAAAACAAAATAAAAACTAAATACATTTATTTGTAAGTTACTTTAAAAATACCACCAATATGTATTTAGTTTGTGTTTTGTAGTGTGTGAGCATGTGCTAACAAATGAATCCAGGGACTTGTACATACAAAAGAGTTATTCTATCACAGCCCCGACAGTCCTAGCTCTTACTGTTTTGAAAATTCAAACTTCTGTATATATTACCTTTTTCAAAACTGCACAGAAAACTTTAAAGGTCATTTTTCTAAACCATGAACTAGTCCTGTCTTCTGTTCCTGGTTCTGTTATTATGTGTAATTTAATTTGACCATTTTTTTAATGGATATGATCGAGCATGACTTTTTGAAAGCTCAAGCTGTTGCTAAAACAAACTTAAGTTCTCAGTTGTTTGATTAGACAGAGTCAGTGTTTTGTAGCAACATATAAAAATATTTTGTTCTCTTTCTTTTTTAAATATAGGTCAAGGAATACAAAGTAAAAAATCTAGAGATGGAACATACATCATGAAAATTACAATTAATAAAAGCATACATTGCCAAGGACCAGCCTGGGCTTGGAGAAGGGGTTCTGAGGAAGGGGCGTCTGGAAGCAGCAACTCAAAGGTAAATTGTGCCTTACAAGCTGATGGTCTTTGTTCTGCTCCAGACAGCTTTCAGGTAGCTCTTTCTGTTCTGCTTTAGATAGCTTTTGAGACTTCTCTCTCTCTCTCTCTCTCTCTCTCTCTCTCTCTCTCTCTCTCTCTCTCTCTTTGTGTGTGTGTGTTCAAGTTGAGACAGCTTTTTCTTGCTATTTTAAAAGCTCTCTTGATAGTTCATCTCTTGCACATCAAAATACCAGTCTTTTATTTACATATCAATTCAGTCATTACCCCAGGTTTCCTTTTGATTATCCATGAATCAGCATCCCATAAATCCAGACCCTTGAGTGTTAGAAAGATACAGCAAGCAAATATACAGGCAATAAGATAGCTGAAATTACCATTCCTACCACCCCTGGGATTGGAACTAAACTCCCACTGTCCCAGGCTGACCTTGAACTCAGGAATTGCCTGATTTTGTAAGCATAAACAACAACAATAACAACAACAACAACAACAAAAACTTAGGTGAGTAGGACTTTGCCCTACAATTGCCACTCCCTTAATCAATTTATTTCCTTTGTTAGTATCTTTCTGAGAAGCTGGCTCATAGTGCAGCTGCCTCTGTTCCTTTAGATCTATGAAGTTCCTTAAACAACTCATATTGCATCCTTATATTTTACATAGTTGAGAAATTATATATTAATTAAACTCATGACTTTAGAGCTCTTTCCCTCAGCCTTGAAGGCTGTCATGAAGGCCTCAGCATTTTCCATTTTGCTGAGATATTACACACTCGTCTCCTGTACTTCTGATCTTTCTGATTATCATGGAGTCATTCACCTTGGCAGAGAGAACATTTCTCTAAGGAGGAACATGAAGCAAAAGACAAATATATTTTTATACAAACAAGCCTTACATCCACAGCAACTATGGACACTTGTAGAGGTCCATGCCTGCTGGCTATGTTCCAAGGCAGGAACCATGTCATGCTGTGTCTTACACATGACCAAGCAAGATTCAGTAATACCTTTTTATTAAGTGACAAATTTGGTTTGCTATTTTTTTAAAGAAACATAACTACGCATCTGGAGCAATCCGAGCTGTCCTCAGTAGCTTGCTAGCTCAGAGGAGCTGACATGCTCTTCTCCCCTTCATCACACCTGAGGATACTGAACCACACAGTAAGCTTCCATTCCTCAACCCATCTTCCTTCCTTGCTGAGTCCTCTGGAGCATGCCAAGCTGTCCTGAGAAGCTGCTATCCCAAGGGACCAGCATTCTCTTGACACCTCTCCTCCTACCTTCATCAGAGTTGATGAGCCTGAACCATACAGGTAAGTTTCCCTTCCCACATCCATCTTCCCTGCAGAATCCTATGGGCATGTCTAGCTGCTCTGAACAAGTTGATAGCCCAGGTGGACCTCTATTCTCTCACCACCTTTCTGCCAACGTTCATCAGTTCTGTGGTTCCTGAACCATACAGATCTCTAGATCCTGAAACACACTGACCTGTAGATCTTGAACCATACAGCCCAAGGATAGCCATAAAAAGCCTGCCAACCAGAACTATTGAAGTTAACTCTGCCTGATAATACCTACTACAACATAAACATTCTGGGACCCAAGTCATCCTTGTCTAAAGGTCCTTCAAAGAGCACAATCAACAAAAGCCAGGGCAATATGACACTCTCAAAGCACAGCTACCCTTACAGGATATTGTAATTCACTAACATATCTGAAGCACAAGAAAATGACCTGAAATCCAATCTTATAAAAATCATAGAAGCCTTCAAAGAGAAAATGAATAAATTCTTTAAAGAAGTATGGAAAAACAAAATCAATCATGTAGAAGTCTTTAAAGAGGAAACAAATCCCTTAAAGCTATACAGGAAAATGCAATTAAACAGTTGAAAAAAATAATAAATAAAACTGTGCAAGATCTGAAAGTGGAAATAGAAAAAAATAAAGAAAACACAAACTGAGGGAATCCTGGAGATGGAAAACCTAGGGAAGAGAAGAGAAATAATAGATGTAAGCATCACCAGCAGGATATAGGAGATGAAAGAGACAAAAGGCATAGAAGGTACAATAGAAGAAGTTGATATATCAGTCAAAGAAAATGTTAAATCTAAAAAATTTCCTGACACAGAACATCCAAGAAATCTGGGATACCACAAAAAGACCTAACCTAGGAATAATAGGAATAGAAGAAGGTGAAGAGTCAGAGCACTAAGGGCCAGAAAATATTCTCAACAAAATCATAGAAGAAAACTTGCCCAATCCAAGTAAAGAGATGCCTATAAACATACAAGAAGCGTATAGAACACCAAATAGACTGGACCAGAAATGAAAATCTTCCTGCCACATAATAATAAAAACACAAAATCTACAGAACAAAGAAAGAATATTAAAAGCAGAAAGAGGAAAGAGCAAGGCATACCTATCACAATTAAAACCTGACTATCTGTCCAGGTCCTTCTAGCTTTTAGTGGAGACCCTAAAAGCTAGAAGGACCTGGACAGATAGATACCTTGCAAACTTTAAAACCACAGATGTTAACATAGATTACTATATCCTGCAAAACTCTCAATCATGATTTATGGAAAAAGCAAGATATTTCAAGAAAAATCCAAATTCAAACAATATCTATCCACAAATCCAGCCCTACAGAAAATATTAGAAGGGAAACTCCAACCCAAGGAGGATAATTACATCCAAGAAAAAACAAGAAATAAATGATTCCATATGAGAAAAAACAAGGAAAGTACACACACACACACACACACACACACACACACATGCACACACACACCACCAACATCAAAATAATAGGAAATAAGAATCACTAGTCGTTAGCATCTTTCAATATCAATTGACTCAGTTCCCCAATAAAAAGAGACAGGATAACAGAAGGACACAAAAACAGGATCCCTCATTCAACTATGTGTAACAAACACACCTCAGCAGTAAGTACAGTCATTACCTCAGAATGAAGGACTAGAACAAACTTTTCCAAGCAAATGGACACAAGAAGAAAGCTGGAGTAGCCATTCTAATATCTAAAAAAAACCTTTCAACCCAAATTACTCAAAAGACACAGGGAAGGACATTTCAATATCATCAAAGGAAAAATCTATCAAGGTGATTTCTCAATTCCTTCCATCTCCCAGCTCTCTGTCTCTCGGTCTATCTCTGTCTCTGTCTCTGCATCTCTCTCTCTCTCTCTCCATCTCTCTCTCTCTCTCTCTCTCTCTCTCTCTCTCTCTCTCTATCTCTCTCTCTATCTCTCTCTCTCTCTCTCTCTCTCTCACACACACACACACCTGCCATTCCCCTCTGTCTATAGCCCTTTCTTCTTTTCTCCCTGGCTCCCCTCACTTGATGCGTCCTGGGAATTAAGCCCAGGGACCCGCGTGCTAGGCAAACAGCTCTGCTCTTCAGCTCTGCTTCCAGCTCCCTAATTATTTCTTAAATAGAAACTTTTATATTTCCCCAGGCAGTTTTTAAGGCTAGGGTCTTTAAAGTAATCATTAAAACATAAGGAAACACCCTGACAACTCTGTCCACAACTAATAAATAAATTGGTCCCATTTGGTCCAGTATAAATTGGCTACAACCTGTCTAGGCACCATCAAGGATTTCCATCTTAGGTCTCTGATCTGTGTTTAGCTGAAGAATGAAATTCCCAAAGTGCACAAGTTTTTTTCCTACAAAAATCCAGATCAAATGGTTGTCCCAGAAGGCCAGTACTGCTACTTCATATAAGGCTAGATTTTCAGCCCTTGTACATGTGGATTAAGTCTTGAATGTGCACAGTTGTCCTGAATTAGTATGGAATATATTCACTTCTTGAAATAATGTTTCCTTAGAGGCATTTTCCTTGCTAAGAAAATTGATATTAAGTGGGCCTAGCTATTTGATATTATTAATTGCATTTTAATATAGAGCCAACCTGACTCATAGTTCTCAGGTGATCCTTTAGAAGATCTTACTAAGACTAAAAGTGCTTCCTTCTGCTTTGCACATGTGCTGGGAGCAGAGCCTCTGCTCTGGATACCAACAAACTCAGCCCACTCTACAGTTGTAGCTTAATTCCCCAGGTATTCTGATACATTCAGGATCACAGGTGAAACCCCCAAACTCCACCCCAATACTTGGTGGAACCAGGATCCCCCAGACCCCAGACATATTGCACTCAGCCAGAGAAAACATCAAAACAACACTCAAGGAAAATACAAAAAGCAAAAAATCTCTAACTTAAAACATTCAAGAAATCCAGGACAAAATGAAAAGACAGAACCTGAGAATGATAGGTACAGAAGAGAGTAAAGATTCCCAACTTGAAGGGCCAGCAAACATCTTTAACAAAATTATAGAAGAAAAGTTCCCTAACCTAAACAAAGAGATGCCCATAAACATGCAAGAAGCCTACAGAACACTAAACAGATCGGACCAGAAAATAAATTCCTCTCATCACATAATAATTAAAACACCAAATGCACAAAGAAATAATATTGAAAGCAGTATAGGAAAAAAAAAGTCAAGTAACATATAAAAGCAGACCTATCAGAATTACACCAGACTTTTCAACAAAGATTCTAAAAGCTAGAAGATCTTGAGGAGATGTCATACAGACCCTAAGAGAACAAAATACCTAGGAAAACTCTGAATTACCATAGAGAAACCAAGTTATTCTAAGTCAAAAGTAAATTTAAAGCTTATCTTTCCACTGATTCACTTCTATAGGTCCTACAGAGGATAATGGAAGGAAAAGTCTAACACAATGAGGGAAACTACACCCAAGAAAAAGTAATTATTTTTTTTCACAGCAAATCTAAAAGAAGAGAAATGCACAAATGTAATTATAACTCTAACAACAAAATTAGCAGGAAGCAACAATCATTGATCCCTAATATCTCTCAACATCAGTGGACTCAATCCCCCTCCCCCAAAGACAGAGGCTAGCAGACTAGATAAGTAAACAGGAAACAACATAAAATGAAACACACCTCAGTACAAAGACAGACATTTCTTCAATATAAAAGGCTGGAAAAAATTTTCCAAGCAAATGGTCCCAAGAAAAAAGCTGCAATAGGCATTCTAATAATCCAATAAAATAGACTTTCATCCAAAAGGCATCAAAAAAGATGAGGAAGGATACTCCAACTCGTCAACAATAAAAATCCACCATGATGAACTCTTAATTCTGAACATCTATGCCCCAAATGTAAGGGCACCCACATTTGTAAAAGAAACATTTTGAAGCTCAAAGCACACATTGAACCTCATACAATAATAGTAGGACCCCACCACTCTCACCAATGGACAGATCATGGGAACAGAAATAAAACAGAGACACAGTGAAAGACTAAAAGTACAAGCAGATTTGTAAAAAGAGGAAAGAATGCCCACTCTTCCTCACAGTAGCCTCTGGTCTTGTTTTTCTTTCCTTTATGTAGAGGTAGCGATAAACCCATAGCTATAGAATGCTCAGCAAATCCACTTGCAATGTCACACCCCTAAAATAAGCAGAATGTCCAGAAACACCTCTATGAACAGAGTTGGTAATATTTTTTCACAGTGAGCAGATGGATGTTGGCCTCCGATATTTTATTTCTTTTTTGTACAATTGGAAAAAATCATCAAAATAAACTTCTATATGACTCTTATCCTCAAACATTCTGATATTACTGAAATGATAGCAAACAAAACACAATACATTTAACTATATGATCTGGCACAACATTAAACTTTTGCATTTGATAGGCTATACACTAATTATGAATGTGCAATACAACGTGGAATGGACATCTACCAAGCAGCCTTCTGAGACCTAACAAAGTTTGTGTATTAGAAGTAGCAGGCAGTGAAACAGAAAAGACTTATTGGATGGAACAAGGGTTCTATAGTCTGAATTCTTAGATCTAAAGTTCCAATGTTGAGTTTAGTTTCTAAGTAAATAATACTAAATACTCTATCTTCATAAATAGGACTGATATTGCTATAAAGGCATTTCAAGAGGTCTTTGTTGTCCTCTCATTGTAAGAAAAGGCAAAATAGATTCTAAGTGTGAAGAACAGGACCCCACTAAACACAAATTCTGATGATACCTTTTGATTTATTATGCCCCCAAACTATGAGCTAATACATTTCTATCATTTTTAAGTTTCCTGTTAAGTTTCCAGAGACACTGGGCTAACTGTCCAGGATAAGGACTTTTTGACTTACATTGTTAGGGAAGTGAGAGGACCTTGAGTCAGAAGATCATGACATCACCAGAGCAGGTGAGTGTTCTTCAGAAGCTAAATCCTCATGTTCAATATGGATTCTTTGTCATGCTGCTGGAAAGTGTCTGAAACAATTTTGGGGGGGTTCCGTAAACCTTGTGAAACCACTAGATGAGAGTTATCATTTAAAGTCAATCGATGGTAAGTTGGGGAGTGCCTGCATGGAATTAATAACTGTTCTTCAGTTTCAATATCCAGCAAGACCTCAGCATCTTCAACACTTTTAAATCACTGTGCACCTGACTGGAAAATGAATGATCCTGGAATCCCTCAGGAGATGCACATAATAAAAGGTTGAGAAGTGAGAGCAAGAATTCAAGGTTAAGGAATATACACAATATTGACCTATCACAATGGCAGAAGACAAAATTGTAGTATATGATGACATGAAAGGAGCTATTATTTCTTCCAGAAGACAGGGTCAAAGAATGGAATTAAATAGTCATGTGATATAAATGGGACTGTTTAGGTCAAACACAGAGAAAAGTTCAGCACAACAAACATTTAAATGAGTGTTTTCTGGAGAATTTCAGAAGTGAGGCTACTTTTCAAGCAGGAACTTGACTTTCATTCTGTAAAGAAGATTAAAGTCTTCAACACACTAAAATGACTCTGGGTGTTTTAAAAGAAAAATCCATATGTACTCTTTGGTTGATGATTTTGTCCCTGGGAGCTCTGGGAGTACTGGGTGACTCATACTGTTGTTGTTCCTCCTGTGACACTGCAAACCCCTTCAGCTCCTTGGGTCCTTTCTCTAGCTCTCCAATGGGCACATTGGGGACCCTGTGCTCACTTCAATGGCTGGCTGAGAGTGTTCCCCTCTGTATTTGCCATGCAGTAGTAGAGCCTCCCAGATGATAGCTATATCTGGCTCCAGTCAGCCAGCACTTGTGGGCATCCACAATAGTGTCTGGGTTTTGTAACTGTATATAGGATGTGTCCCTGGGTAGGGTAGTCTCTGGATGGTCTTTCCCTCAGACTTTGCTTAACCTTTTGTCTTTTTATCTCCTTCTGTGGTTATTTTTTTCTCTTTCTATAAAGGACCGAAGGATCCATACTTTGTTCTTCCTACTTCTTGGGCATCATTTGATATGTGAATTGTGTCTTGGGTATTCCAAGCTTCTGGGCTAATATCCACTTATCAGTGAGTGCGTACCATGAGTGTTCTTTTGGATCCAGACACATCAGCAGCAGAGGACGGTCTTGTTAGACACCAATGGGAGGAAAGGCCCTTGGTCCTTGAAAGACTTGATGCTGTAGTGTAGAGGAATACCAGGACAGGGAAGAGGGGGAGGGTTAAGTGAGGAAGGAGAGATGGCTTATGGGATTTTCGGGGGAGGGGGGAACCAGGAAAGGGGACAAAATTTGAAATGTAAATAAAAAAGTATACCTAATTAAAAAAAGAAAAATCATAATTCTTTTCATTTTATTTTACTTCCAGTGGTAGATAGAGAGAAGGATAGAACCTGGCACAAAAAAATTGTTTTTCTTAATTGACTTTTAATATACATTCTTTTCTCATACAATACATTCTTCCTCTGTTCCTCCCAGCTTTCCCCTACATGTCCTCTCTAAAGATCCACTCCTCCTCTGGTTCCATTTATAGAAGTTCAGGCCTCCAAAAGACAACAGCCAAATGTACAAAACAGAATATAGGAAGACAAGACAAAATCCCTAGAAATCTAGGCAAGATAATCCAATAGGAAAAGAGTCCCAAGAGAAAGCACAAATGTCAGAGACATACATGCTCCCAACCGTTATGAGTCCCACAATAACACCAAGCTAACAGCTATAGCATAAACACAGAAGGTTTGATACAGCCCAACCCACCCAGGCCCTGTTCTTACTACTTCAGTCTTGGTGAGCTCAGAGGGGTCTGCTTAGTTGTTTCAGTGGACCACATTTTCCTGGAGTCTCCCATCTCCTCTGACTCCTACAAACTCTCCTTCCTGTCTTCTGTAGGGTTCCCAAATTTCTGAGGGAAGGGACTCTATGAAGCCCTCTAATTTAGACTCTCTGTGTGATGTCTGACTGTGGGTCTCTGATAAACCAAATTCTTAGGAAGTTTCCCTCAAGATAATTTATATCAGAACATGACTAGTTAATCCAGAAATCCCAAGTGGCGTTTGTGACATTGCAAAGCTGAAGTCAGTAAGTTAAAAAGAGAAATTAGTACCATTGCCTAGTGGAGACATATAATACTGAATTATGAATTTTGAATATGAGACTCAGTTTCCAGTGTCTCCTGGTCTGATTGGATAGGCTTCTTTCATGCATTGGTGATTGCCATGCATCTGTGTGTAGTGTGGTTATAAAAGTGGGATTTATCTATTTCCTATGATGTATTGTAACTTTTGACATTTAGTAGTCTAGTGGACATTTTTAACTTTGGCGTATCTTTGACCTGTTTCTTGTTGCTGGGGGTGCATGTTGGGTGTTGCATATTCCTGGATTTTGCTGTGCTCTAGGACCTATCAGAAGTTCTGGCCTGCACAGGTGGTATTCTCGTCTGTGAGACTTCAAGGTTTTCTTGACTACTTTTACTTCCAATGAAGAGGGGGGTGCAAGGGCTGTGGGAAACAAAGTTCAGATAAGCAACTTCCATGTATTTCTGAGGTAGGGAAGATCATTATTAAGAAAAAGAAAGCAGACTAAAGTCAACAGAGGAAGGAGAAATGAGAGTCCCCAAAATGATCTTCCCGTAGCCGAGTCTGCTCATCTGCCTCTAGAGAGTCACTGAATTCTGACTGATTCTGCCTGCTAATGACAGCAGTAAAGAACAGAATGTGATAATGAATTTTAGGGAATGATAGCTCAGACCTTACTTCTACAAACAATAGCAGAAGTTAGACCCACACTTTCACCTTTTTTTCTGAGACATAGCTTTATTTTGAAGAACACTCTACTTTCTTTTTACTTGATAATCTTACAAGTATTTTTTCTAAAGGTTGTACTGTACTATATATACACCTTCGTGGGCTTGAGATATAGTCTAGGGATGTCAGGAAGGAGAAGTAGGAAAATGAATACAGGGATTTTCTCAGAATATTTTAAGTCCTGTTTTAATGGTACCATTAAAAACCAACAATGTGCGCAGTTCTGTAAATAAGGCACAAAAGGATCTCTCATAGACAAATAAGATTAAAAAAAAGAAAAGTAATTGGTAACATTTCCAGGAAAAGGAGTAAATTTATACTTAGGAGAAATTTTTATAAAGCAATTTAGAATTTTAGCACTAAGTGGAATCAAATTATGAGAAACCCCTCAGGTTCTATTTGTATAGAATTATAGATTCTGAATAGAATGAGATCTCAGAGGGCACATGGTCCACTGCTCACGTGATATTTAAATGCCCTTATATCATCCAAAGTAATTATAAAATCATAGCATGAAATTTTTCATTTGGGGTTAAGTCTACTCAGTTTTTAACAGTTCTATTTTTTAGAAATATTTTTTTTTAAGAAATTACTTTAAAAATGCCTTCCTTGTAATTCAATTCATTGGCCTTTACTCTGCCCTCTGGAAGCATACAAAGTAAGTTAATTTCTTTGACACTCGAAGTCTTATAATTAATTATGGAGTCCCATTTGACACTAACATATTTCTCAAAAATTGGATGCTTAGCTACATGGCCTCCAAATGAAGAGATTTGTCATGATGACTTGCTTAGTAATACCTCATAATTAATGCTTAGGAAATTGGATGTAGTTTATTATTCTTTTTGCATATTAGTATATCAGTGCAAAATGGATTATGATGGATGTTCCGAATTACGATTGACTTACTCCCAGGAGACAGAACAGATGCATCTGTAGCCAGAGATGTCCCAGCATATTTCTAAGGTGAACTCTTAGAAGCACAAACTTATTTTCGTCAGCTAATTAGAAGTTATATCAGTTCCAGTATGCAATGGACTGTAAGACGAGTAAAAGCATTAAATTGCTGCATTCAAAAATATGAAAAAGGAATCTGGGAGCTGCTAATGAGGGGCTCTGACAGTGGTGGCGAATGTGAGCAGATTCATCAGGGCGCATGGTATGACCCTTACTTCTGTATTCCCTGAAACACAAACTTGTCAGCTAAACAAACCCATGTAAGTTCTTGGAATGGAGTCTCAGGGTCCAACTGTTCATAAAATGATCTGTGGCTCACAGATCACGCTAGAGAAACTTATATTTAGTAACAATTAGAATGTTAAGACCCCTTAATTCCCTGCTTTTTAAACACATTTTGAAACACATCTTTTTTTTAAATCCTCTTTCTCCTACTTCTTTCATAATGTTTAAGGTATTATAATGGATTAGTCATTACAGCAGATTCTTCTGTGATCATACACCAGAGATTCCTCATGCTGCTGGATGGAAAAGGAGGGAAAAGGGCGAATTGTATTTAGGGTTTTGTGACTTCAGATCCGATCCTTTCAGTGCCTGTAATCCAGGACATCATATTTGGTCTCTCAACACACTTAGCAGATCAAGGAAATACCAGAATACAATCATATTTAAGAAAAGTATTTGTCATTGTCTTACTATCAATTTGTTATAAGTGAAGTTACCCTATGAATTGTTCTTTTTTAAAAAAATTATGCTACTTATCTTCAGTGTCTAATATCCATCATAGAAGACACTTATCTAGCCAGCATTATGTTCAAATCAATAAATTCTTACTGTGGCATTGTTATTATTTTTTTGTGGATTCATATAGACTGCCTCACTACTTTAACTCTTCATAATATTAGTGAGGTAAAAATGCAATTTCTTGTCCTGTAGTTGAGCGATAGTTTGGAAAATACATTCTGATCACTATAATTAGGTTGAAGCACCATGGATTTTATTATACTCAAGAGATCACTTGATCATTTTCCAGAAGGGTTGCTCGTATCATTAATATCCTTTCCAGATACCATCTTTTGGATGCCTCAGCTTACCTGTTTCTATTGATTCTTTTAGGCTGTATTTCAAGTGACGATATTTTCAACTTCATCTTGCAACTAAATCAGATACATGATTATATAGTCTTTCTGGGAAATCCAGTAAGAGTCAAAAAACTGCACCAAAAACCTAGATAGTTAGTGGGAAATTCATGAAGTAAATGACATTTACAGTTAGACAAATCATATCACTCAATCCTCTTGAGATTTCATCAAAGATTAATGTAATTATTCACTATGAGTTGCATATTAAAGATCATAGAGTTCTTTGCCATATAGTGTTAGGCTAGGTAGATGATGACATTTAGTGACTTGAACCTAACAGTGGTTCTTTACATGTGGTTTACATGGTAGCAGCATCAGTACCTCCTGGGAGTATCATGAAAATGAAATACTTGCCAGGAACGTTGAGTCAGTGCTGCTAAGTTTGTTTTTATTTTCTATATATCAAGATGCTTTTCCACACCATATGGTTTGGAAGTATCTTGGTGATTGGGATAGATGGAAGTTGCCTACTGAGTTACATTCCCATCTAGCAAGGTATATTCTCCCTAGGATTCATTCACTACCCACTTTCCCCAATTCTGTCTATTATCTGGAAACCCTACCCTTATGTGTAATGTGCTATGCTTTGCTATGCAAGATGCTGCCTTCTCAGATGCATTTGTTAGATTTCGCTAATTCACCCATTATTTTGCCCAAATACATTGATTGGTATATGAAAAGTACAGATAGCCAAATAAATCCCAAACTATAATAATTAATACTTAAAATTTAATCATTTTTTCTGTATTCTATGCTTATATGTACACACACACACACACACAGAGAGACACACACACATAGTCATCTTCACATTTCTTTCTACTTGACATTGAATACTATAGAATCTACCTTCTTTAAAATCTATTTAACTTTGTTTTAATTGTTGAGTTTCACGCATGATATATAGCCCCAGGCTCTCCTACTGTCTGTGTTCTTACTTGGTCCCTATGCAACTGGACTCCTTTCGCAATATGTTGTAGTCTTCTACCTTAAACCTGTGGAATGGACTTTTCTCTTCCTATAATTCTCAAATACGTTTTATGGTTTGTTCTTGTAATACATTGAGCTATCTGCTAAAATGTTTCCATTGTTATTATTCATCATTGAGTAAACATTTATTTTTACCTAACATTAATTTTTTCCAATTCGAGTTTAACTTTCCCAAATGTGGGCATTACCACCTAGTATAATATGTGAAGAACATTCCAATACTACATAAATAATTTTTTGTTTATCAAATGCTTCTATGATGCATTTTTATGGTGTAAGCCTAACTGTAAATGGTAGGTGTTTTAAATTAAACAACAAATGAAATCTGGTGGATGGAATATGCTTTGCCCAGGAAGTGGTATTTTAGGTGTGGCCTTGTTGGAGGAAGTGTGTCACTATTGGGGTGGGCATGAAGACACTATTCCTAACTCCTGGAAGCCAGTCTTCTATTTGTTTTTGAAACAAGATGGAGAACTCTCAGTTCCTCCAGAAGCATGCATCCTTGGAAGCTGCCATGCTTCCTGCTTTGATGATAATGGACTGAACTTCTGAACCTGTGAGCCAGTTTCCATTAAATGCTGTCTAAGAGTAGTGGTCATGGTCATAGTGTCTCTTCTTAGTAACAGAAACATGAATGAATTAAATGCCAACTCTAAGAGTAATGAAGAAACCAGGTGAAGGGAGAAAGGAGAAAAGTAGGAAAAAGAGGAGGAGAAAGCAGGGGTTTTTTGACCTAGATTATGATTGATATAAAGTTGAAGCTTTACATTCAAAAGCAGAACTAGCACTCAGCCTTCCACCCCGTTCCCTGGGCCTCAGCAGTAAGAAATCTTAGGAGAAAAGTAGAGAGATACTGGCAAGTCAGAATTTACCCTAGGATCTGGGTGTGGAGCTCCCTTCTCTGTAATATTTTATTTACCAGTGTTTCTCTACTAAATATCTTCTGATTAATGTAATAAGCAGGAATCTGTCTTAGTCCATTTGAGCTAATGTAACAAAAGCTAAATAGAATACGAACAGCAGAAATATGTTTCTCATAGTTGTACAGCTTGGAAAGTTCAGGGTCAAGGTCACAGCAGATTCTGTATTTTCTGACATTTCCCTTTTTGGATTTTAGAAAGGGCTCTAGTGGAAACTTGTTACAATCCTTCTGCCATGCAGTCCTTGGCTTGCATTTATAAGGTAGTATAAATCCATACCTACTGAGGACTCTGCCTTCATGATTTAATAATGTCTTTAAAGCTATACTTTCTAATATTATGACCCTTCAGGTTTTGCTTCAAAATATGAATTTTAAGGGTAACACAAACATTTGCTATATGGCAGAAGGTTGCCTACATTCAAAATAAAATTTGTGTCATACAATAATTACTTCACCAATTGATTGTAGGTAATCATGTCCCAAAGAAAAATATGTCTTTTGTTGATTATGTGTAGAGGGCCTAGTTATTATTGGAAGATAGAATATGTTTCCATGACAACGAGTGGTAAAAAGGTATTTAAAGTATCTAACAAAGTAATCCTCGAATGAAATCCTTTTGAAAAGAAAGCTTTCCTGAGTCAATGACTGTTTTAGTAGTCCAATAATGATGGTTCAAGTATGAGAAGATTCTGAATGGAATTGATGCTCTAGGGGATCTGTAGAGCTCTGAATGCCTCAAAACATCTTTGAATGTCTAAAAAAAAATCTCGATGATGTCTGTGACAGTAGAATATGTCAGAATTAAAAAAACTTTGTCATTTTTCAAGTGTAATATGAGAGTTAAAGATGGCTTCTGTAGCCTAACATGCTGTGTTATCTTTCTTATATCCTACTAAGAAAATCAAACAGAAGTTTCATTAGTGCAAAATCTACCAATACAATATTCAAATTATACACTTCCAGTGGTTTTAAACATAACTTGAAGAAGCAAATTCTTAGCCATTGAAAATATACTGATTTTCTATACTTCATGAAACTCCTCTCAAAATCTGATAATCTAGATAAGATAAGTCTTTTTGGTACTAAATACATTGAATCTTTCAATACAATGGAGCCAGGTAGTTTTGGGTGGCTGATCAGCTTTATTAAAGTGTACAAGTCTCTTTTGGCTATGTCTCTCCTTGGAAGTTATATCAGACTCCTATTATTGTTGGTTATGAGATTCCCCAAGTCATAGGCAGTATTATGTTGTGAGACTTTCTCCTTACATATCTGTTAAATTGTTTTTCAGATAAAGTTCACTATGCTGCTGCCTTCACTTTCTTGTCACCTTCCTTTTTTTCTTGAAAAGAAAAAAAAAATTCGGGTAAGATCATGTTGCTGAAGACAGTCCACACACTTCAGACAGGATTTGGAGAAACTGAGCTGGAACCAGCATGGAAGCCTTCTTCCACTCTATGCAGGATGTCAGGGAAAAAACAAAATCAATGGTCCTACCCAGTAGCAAAGCTTATCAACCACAACAATGACCAGTTCACAAGATATCCTAACGGATGCAGTAGTGGCACTTACAGTTTAGGGGTAACCAGCACCAATCAAATTGTTCTGAAGGTTTGCTTACTAGGGAATTTATGAATGGTACTAGAAACCTAGCCAACTACCTATATATTAGGTAGATTAGGCCATGGAATCTAGGAAAAAAGTACCATTGACACTTTCCTAAACCAGTATTCTAATTGCATTCTAAATACTTAATTTATACCAACAGATAACTAGTGAAGTTCTCACCCCTCATCAAAATCTTAGAGTACAAGGAGATTGTTACAGAGAGTCCCAATCAGTTGCATTCAGAAACAACTAACCTTGAAGTATTCAACCTCAATTAATACATTTATAATGCAACCCACATATTTAAGGTTCAGGGAACATTGTGGAAGAGGGTGTAGAATAATTGTAACACCAAGAGGACTAGGAGAGCTGCTGTAATAAATTTATATATGATGGAGAAATAGCAACAATATGGTCAACTAAACAAGATCTTCCTAATGACAACACAGGTTCTTATGCCAACACCAATATGAGAAATTGCTTGAGGCCCAATTACTAGATGAGGAGTTAGGCAATTAGTGGCTGTAGAAAGGAAATCAGTATTCTCAAGGGGAAAGCTCCCTGATATGTTACCAAATCCCAAGGAGTCAGTTTTAAACATGTATACATATGAGCAAAACTAAATGGACTCATATATATGTGTATACAAATGTGCATGTTTATGTGTATATGTATATACATGCATATATGCCATATATATATATATATAAAGAAGTCAATAATTTGAAAACTAATTGAGGGAACAACGGGATCAGATGGAGGCAGAGGAATAGGGGTGGAGATTATGTAAATATAATTACGTATAAGATTATCAAATCCCCCCAAATTTAAAAAGATTAAATTTATAAATAAAAATAGAATTGCTTATAAGAAAACAAAGTAAATTTTTTGATAGGGCGGCGGCGGCGGCAGCGGTAGTGCAGCAGTAGCTGGTCCAGCTGAAGGGCCATCAGCAGTGGAGCCAGGGCGACACAGGGACCAGTTAGGCCCTGCGCCCACGACCACTGACCTTCGCTGACCAGCCGGGTGGCAAGAAGCTGCAGTTGTGCTGCGCCTTTCCTGCACGAAGGCCACTTCAGAACTCGGCCTCCCACCAGTCAGGAGAGGTGCATCCATCTTGGTTCCGGACTCCGGGGATCGGACAGACTGAGGTACACAAACATAATCCGAGGCCAACACCACAGTGGTCTGAGCCCGACGGGCATTGGCCTGCACCCAGGCCCTGGGCTGGTCGGAAGCCATCGGGGTGCCAACCCAGCCAGGGGGTTTTTTGCCCAGGCCTGCGCGCGCCGCCGCCATTTTGCCTGCAGGACGACAGAGAGCTCTGGCGGGCAGACCTGTAACAGGCACAGGACTGACCCCAAGGACTGGGCGGCTTGGTGGGCCATCTGTGAGTCAACACGCCCAGGGGATTGTTAGCACAGCAGACTCTCCCAGCGCTTTCAGGGAGCGCGGGCGTGCACGCCTGCCATCCTAGTCACCTGGCAGACCCAATTAACAGTCATAGCCCTAGGGGAACTTTGCTCGGACCTTGGCCTCCCAGGCATTTGCCTGGACTCAGGGACTGGGCGGCCAGGCTAACCTTGTGTGCGCCAGCCCGGTTGGCGGATCAGCTGCCCAGCGGAGTGAGCGGAAAACAGGGGAGATCACAGCAGCATACAGCATCGGCACTCCCTGGGGGTGCACACGGGCTCCATCTGCTCCACAGACACAATCTGGGGCAAGGCCTCAGGCAGAAGCCCTCAGCTCTACTCCCTCCACTTCCGGATCCAGATCAGCCTGGGTGGCCGCACCACATCTCCAGGTCCCTCAAGAGGCTAGATGGGCTTCAGGGAGGCCAGCTGGGAGAAGTCAGTGTCCTCCAGTGAATCCAGCGGGCCCCAGCGGGAACCTTCAGGTACCTGCTTTGGGATCTGAACAGCCTGGACAACAGCACCCTGTCTACAGGCAGTGCAGGAGGTAAGCTGTGCACCAGAGGCCAACTGGGAAGGGGCAGCTTGCACTGGTGAGTCCAGCACTGACAAGACAAACTAACACCAGTGAGAACTAGATGGCAAAAGGCAAACGCAGGAACGTCACTGACAGAAATCAAGGCAATATGGCAACATCTGAACCCAATTCTCCTCTACCAGCAAGTCCTGGATACCCCATCACACCAGTAAAACAAGATTTGGATTTAAAATCACTGGTCATGATGCTGGTACAGGAACACATGAAGGACATTCAGGAGAAAATGGATCAAAAGTTAGAAGCCCTGATCGGCGGCGGCGGCGGCAGCAGCAGCGGCAGCAGTGGCTGCTCCAGCTGAAGGGCCATCAGCAGTGGAACCAAGGCGTCACAGGGACCAGTTAGGCCCTGCGCCCACGACCACTGACCTTCGCTGACCAGCCGGACAGCAAGCAGCTGCAGTTGTGCGGCGCCTTTCCTGCACGGAGGCCACTTCAGAACTCGGCCTCCCACCAGTCAGGAGAGGAGGATCCATCTTGGTTCCGTACTCCAGGAATCGGACAGACTGAGGTACACAAACATAATCCGAGGCCAACACCGCGGTGGTCTGAGCCCGACGGGCGTTGGCCTGCACCCAGGCCCTGGGCGGGTCGGGGGGCCATCGGGGTGCCAACCCAACCAGGAGGTTTTTTGCCCAGGCCTGCGAGCGCGCCGCCGCCATTTTGCCTGCAGGACGACAGAGAGCTCAGGCGGGCAGACCTGTAACAGGCATAGCCTAAGGCTAACAAAGCGGGGGTCCAGGCCCCAAAAGGCACAGGACTGACCCCAAGAACTGGGCGGCTTGGTGGGCCATCTGTGAGTCAACCCGCCCAGGTGATTGTTAGCAAAGCAGACTCTCCCGGCGCTTTCAGGGAGCGCGGGCGCACACGCCCGCCATCCTAGTCACCTGGCAAACCCAATTAACAGTCAAAGCCGTAGGGGAACTTTGCTCGGACCTTGGCCTCCCAGGCTTTTGCCTGGACTCAGGGACTGGGCGGCCAGGCTAACCTTGTGTGCGATAGCCCGGTTGGCAGATCGGCTGCCCAGCGGAGTGAGCGGAACCCAGGGGAGGTCACAGTAGCATACACCGTCGGCACTCCCTGGGAGTGCACACGGGCTCCATCTGCTCCACAGACACAATCTGGGGCAAGGCCTCAGGCAGAAGCCCTTAGCTCTACTCTCTCCGCTTCCGGATCCAGATCAGTCTGGGCGGCAGCATTACATCTCCAAGTCCTGCAAGTGGCTAGCTGGGCTTCCGGGCGGCCAGCTGGGAGAAGTCAGTGTGCTCCAGTGAATCCAGCGGGCCCCAGCGGGAGCCTTCGGGTGCCTGCTTTGGGATCTGAACAGCCTGGGCAGCAGCACACTGTCTACAAGCAGTGCAGGAGGTAAGCTGTGCACCAGAGGCCAACTGGGAAGGGGCAGCTTGCACTGGTGAGTCCAGCACTGACAAGATAAACTAACACCAGTGAGATCTAGATGGCAAAAGGCAAACGCAGGAACGTCACTAACAGAAATCAAGGCAATATGGCAACATCTGAACCCAATTCTCCTCTACCAACATGTCCTGGATACCCCATCACACCAGTAAAACAAGATTTGGATTTAAAATCACTGGTCATGATGCTGGTACAGGAACACATGAAGGTCATACATAAAGAAATTCAGGAGACAATGGATCAAAAGGTAGAAGCCCTTGCAAGGGAAACACAAAAATCATTGAAAGAAATCCAGGAGAATACAAAAGCCAACAAGGAGGAAATGCAAAAAACACTTAAAGAAATACAGGAGAACTTTGCTCAACAGGCTGAGGTCATGAAAGACGAAACACAAAAATCTCTTAAAGAAATACAGGAGAACTTTGGTCAACAGGCTGAGCTCATGAAAGAGAAAACACAAAAATCTCTTAAAGAATTACAGGAAAACACAAACATGCAAGTGAAGGAGCTAAGCAAAACCATCCAGGATCTAAAATCAGAAGTAGAAACAACTAAGAAAACTCAAAGGGAGACAACTTTGGAGATAGAAAGCCTTGGGAAGAAATCAGGGGACAGAGATACAAATATCAACAACAGAATACAAGAGATAGAAGAAAGAATCTCAGATGCTGAAGATTCCATAGAAACCATGGACTCAACAGTTAAAGAAAATGCAAAATGCAAAAAGCTTGTAACCCAAAATATCCAGGAAATCCAGGACACAATGAGAAGACCAAACCTAAGGATTATAGGCATAGAGGAGAGTGAAGATTTACAACTTAAAGGGCCAGCAAATATCTTCAATAAAATTATGGAAGAAAACTTCCCTAACCTAAAGAGAGAGATGCCCATGAATATACAAGAAGCCTACAGAACTCCAAACAGACTGGACCAGAACAGAAATACTTCCCGTCACATAATAATCAAAACACCAAATGTTCTAAACAAAGAAAGAATACTAAAGGCAGTAAGAGAAAAAGGCCAAGTAACATATAAAGGAAGACCTATCAGAATCACAGCAGACTTTTCACCTGAGACTATGAAGGCTAGAAGGTCCTGGGCAGATCTCATGCAGACTCTAAGAGAACACAAATGCCAACCAAAACTACTATATCCAGCAAAACTCTCAATCACCATAGATGGAGAAACTAAGGTATTTCATGACAAAACCAAGTTTACCCAATATCTATCCACAAACCCGGCCCTAAAAAGGATAATAGGAGGACAACACCAATACAAGGAGGGAAACTTCACCCTGGAAAAAGCAAGATAGTAACCTTTCATCAAACCCAAAAGAAGTTAAGCATTCAAATTTAAAAAATAACGTCAAAAATGATAGGAAGTAACAATCACTATTCCTTAATATCTCTTAACATCAATGGACTTAATGCCCCAATAAAAAGACACAGACTAACTGAATGGATACGTAAACAGGACCCTACATTTTGCTGCTTACAGGAAACACACCTCAGGGTCAAAGACAAACACTACCTTAGAGTAAAAGGCTGGAAGACAATTTTACAAGCAAATGGTCTCAGGAAACAAGCTGGAGTAGCCATTTTAATATCAGATAAAATTGACTTTCAACCCAAAGTCATCAAAAGAGACCCTGACGGACACTTCTTGCTGGTCAAAGGAAAAATACAAAAAGAAGAACTGACAATCCTGAACATCTATGCCCCAAATGTAAGGGCACCCTCTTTTGTAAAAGAAACTTTATTAAAACTAAAAGCACACATTGCACCTAACACAATAATTGTGGGTGACTTCAACACTGCACTTTCCTCAATGGACCGATCAGGAAAACAGAAACTAAACAGGGACACAATGAAACTAATTGAAGCTTTGGACCAATTAGATTTAACAGATATATATAGAACATTCTATCCTAAAACAAAAGAATATACCTTGTTCTCAGCACCTCATGGTACCTTCTCCAAAATCGACCATATAATTGGTCACAAGACAGACCTCAACAAATATAAGAAGATCGAACTAATCCCATGCCTCCTATCTGATCACTATGGAGTAAAAGTGGTCTTCAATAGCAACAGAAACAACAGAAAGCCCACATACACGTGGAAACTGAACAATACTCTACTCAATGATACCTTGGTCAAGGAAGAAATAAAGAAAGAAATTAAAGACTTTTTAGAACACAATGAAAATGAAAACACAACATACCCAAATCTATGGGACACAATGAAAGCAGTGCTAAGAGGAAAACTCATAGCCCTGAGTGCCTCCAAAAAGAAAATGGAGAGAGCATACATTACCAGCTTAATGACACACCTGAAAGCCCTGGAACAAAAAGAAGCTATTTCGCCCAGGAGGAGTAGAAGGCAGGAAATCATCAAACTCAGGGCCGAAATCAATCAAGTAGAAACAAAGAGAACCATACACAAAATCAACAATACCAGGAGCTGGTTCTTTGAGAAAATCAACAAGATAGATAAACCCTTAGCCAGAATGACCAAAGGGCACAGAGAAAGTATCCAAATTAACAAACTTAGAAATGAAAAGGGAGATATAACAACGGAAACTGAGGAAATCCAAAAAATCATCAGATCCTACTACAAGAGCCTATACTCAACACAACTGGAGAATCTGGAGGAAATGGACAATTTCCTTGACAGATACCAAATACCAAAATTAAATCAGGACCAACTAGACCATCTAAACAGTCCCATAATGCCTAAAGAAATAGAAGGAGTCATAGAAAGTCTTCCAACCAAAAAAAGCACAGGACCAGATGGCTTCAGTGCAGAATTCTACCAGACCTTCAAAGAAGAGTTAACACCAATACTCTTCAAACTATTCCACAAAATAGAAACAGAAGGAACACTACCCAATTCCTTCCTCGAAGCCACAATTACGCTGATACCAAAGCCACACAAAGATCCAACAAAGAAAGAGAACTTCAGACCAATTTCCCTTATGAACATCGATGCAAAAATACTCAATAAAATTCTTGCCAACCGAATCCAAGAACACATCAAAACGATCATCCACCATGATCAAGTAGGCTTTATCCCGGGAATGCAGGGTTGGTTCAATATACGGAAATCCATCAATACAATCCACTACATAAACAAACTCAAAGAACAAAACCACATGGTCATTTCATTGGATGCTGAAAAAGCATTTGACAAAATTCAGCATCCCTTCATGCTTAAAGTCTTGGAGAGAACAGGAATTCAAGGCCCATACCTAAACATAGTAAAAGCAATATACAGCAAACCGGTAGCCAGCATCAAACTAAATGGAGAGAAACTTGAAGCAATCCCACTGAAATCAGGGACCAGACAAGGCTGCCCCCTTTCTCCTTATCTTTTCAATATTGTACTTGAGGTACTAGCTCGGGCAATTCGACAACATAAGGAGGTCAAAGGGATACAAATTGGAAAGGAAGAAGTCAAACTATCATTATTTGCAGACGACATGATCGTCTACCTAAGTGACCCAAAGAACTCCACTAGAGAGCTCCTACAGCTGATAAACAACTTCAGCAAAGTGGCAGGTTATAAAGTCAACTCAAGCAAATCAGTGGCCTTCCTATACTCAAAGGATAAGCAGGCTGAGAAAGAAATTAGGGAAATGACCCCCTTCACAATAGCCACAAACAGTATAAAGTATCTTGGGGTGACTCTTACCAAACATGTGAAAGATCTGTATGACAAGAACTTCAAGACTCTGAAGAAGGAAATGGAAGAAGACCTCAAAAAATGGGAAAACCTCCCATGCTCATGGATCGGCAGAATCAATATAGTTAAAATGGCCATTTTGCCTAAAGCACTATACAGATTCAATGCAATACCCATCAAAATCCCAACTCAATTCTTCACAGAGCTAGAAAGAGCAATTATCAAATTCATCTGGAACAACAAAAAACCCAGGATAGCTAAAACTATTCTCAGCAACAAAAGGAAATCTGGGGGAATCAGTATCCCTGACCTCAAGCAATACTACAGAGCAATAGTGTTAAAAACTGCATGGTATTGGTACAGTGACAGACAGGAGGATCAATGGAACAGGATTGAAGATCCAGAAATGAACCCACACACCTATGGCCACTTGATCCTCGACAAAGAGGCTGAAAACATCCAATGGAAAAAAGATAGCCTTTTCAACAAATGGTGCTGGTTCAACTGGAGGTCAGCATGCAGAAGAATGCGAATTGATCCATCCTTGTCTCCTTGTACTAAGCTCAAATCCAAATGGATCAAGGACCTCCACATAAAGCCAGACACTCTGAAGCTAATAGAAAAAAAAAACTGGGGAAGACCCTTGAGGACATCGGTACAGGGAGAAAGTTTCTGAACAGAACACCAATAGCGTATGCTCTAAGAGCAAGAATTGACAAATGGGACCTCATAAAATTACAAAGTTTCTGTAAGGCAAAGGACACCATCAAGAGGACAAATCGGCAACCAACAAATTGGGAAAAGATCTTCACCAATCCTACATCAGATAGAGGGCTAATATCCAATATATATAAAGAACTCAAGAAGTTAGACTCCAGAAAACCAAACAACCCTATTAAAAAATGGGGTACAGAGTTAAACAAAGAATTCTCACCTGAAGAACTTCGGATGGCGGAGAAGCATCTTAAAAAATGCTCAACTTCATTAGTCATTATGGAAATGCAAATCAAAACAACCCTAAGATTTCATCTTACACCAGTCAGAATGGCTAAGATTAAAAATTCAGGAGACAGCAGGTGTTGGAGAGGGTGTGGAGAAAGAGGAACACTCCTCCACTGCTGGTGGGGTTGCAAATTGGTACAACCACTCTGGAAATCAGTCTGGCGGTTCCTCCGTAAACTGGGCACCTTACTTCCAGAAGATCCTGCTATACCACTCCTGGGCATATACCCAGAAGACTCCCCACCATGTAATAAGGATACATGTTCTACTATGTTCATAGCAGCCCTATTTGTAATTGCCAGATGCTGGAAAGAACCCAGGTATCCCTCAACAGAAGAGTGGATGCAAAAAATGTGGTATATCTACACAATGGAGTACTATTCAGCCATTAGAAACAATGAATTCATGAAATTCTTAGGCAAATGGATGGAGCTAGAAAATATCATACTAAGTGAGGTAACCCAGACTCAAAAGGTGAATCATGGTATGCACTCACTAATAAGTGGATATTAACCTAGAAAACTGGAATACCCAAAACATAATCCACACATCAAATGAGGTACAAGAAGAAAGGAGGAGTGGCCCCTGGTTCTGGAAAGACTCAGTGAAACAGTATTCAGCAAAACCAGAACGGGGAAGTGGGAAGGGGTGGGTGGGAGGACAGGGGAAGAGAAGGGGGCTTGCGGGACTTTCGGGGAGTGGGGGGGCTAGAAAAGGGGAAATCATTTGAAATGTAAATAAATTATATCGAATAAAAAAAAAAAAAAAGTTAGAAGCCCTTGCAAGGGAAACACAAAAATCATTGAAAGAAATCCAGGAGAATACAAAAGCCAACAAGGAGGAAATGCAAAAAACACTTAAAGAAATACAGGAGAACTTTGGTCAACAGGCTGAGGTCATGAAAGACGAAACACAAAAATCTCTTAAAGAAATACAGGAGAACTTTGGTCAACAGGCTCAGGTCATGAAAGAAAAAACACAAAAATCTCTTAAAGAATTACAGGAAAGCACAAACAAGCAAGGGAAGGAGCTAAGCAAAACCATCCAGGATCTAAAATCAGAAGTAGAAACAACTAAGAAAACTCAAAAGGAGACAACTTTGGAGATAGAAAGCCTTGGGAAGAAATCAGGGGACAGAGATGCAAATATCAACAACAGAATACAAGAAATAGAAGAAAGAATCTCAGATGCTGAAGATTCCATAGAAACCATGGACTCAACAGTTAAAGAAAATGCAAAATGCAAAAAGCTTGTAACCCAAAATATCCAGGAAATCCAGGACACAATGAGAAGAACAAACCTAAGGATTATAGGCATAGATGAGAGTGAAGATTTACAACTTAAAGGGCCAGCAAATATCTTCAATAAAATTATGGAAGAAAACTTCCCTAACCTAAAGAGAGAGATGCCCATGAATATACAAGAAGCCTACAGAACTCCAAACAGACTGGACCAGAACAGAAATACTTCCCGTCACATAATAATCAAAACACCAAATGTTCTAAACAAAGAAAGAATATTAAAGGCAGTAAGAGAAAAAGGCCAAGTAACATATAAAGGAAGACCTATCAGAATCACAGCAGACTTTTCACCTGAGACTATGAAGGCTAGAAGGTCCTGGGCAGATCTCATGCAGACTCTAAGAGAACACAAATGCCAACCAAAACTACTATATCCAGCAAAACTCTCAATCACCATAGATGGAGAAACTAAGATATTTCACGACAAAACCAAGTTTACCCAATATCTATCCACAAACCCAGCCCTAAAAAGGATAATACTAGGACAACACCAATACAAGGAGGGAAACTTCACCCTGAAAAAAGCAAGATAGTAACCTTTCATCAAACCCAAAAGAAGTTAAGCAATCAAATTTAAAAAATAACGTCAAAAATGATAGGAAGTAACAATCACTATTCCTTAATATCTCTTAACATCAATGGACTCAATGCCCCAATAAAAAGACACAGACTAACTGACTGGATACGTAAACAGGACCCTACATTTTGCTGCTTACAGGAAACACACCTCAGGGTCAAAGACAAACACTACCTTAGAGTAAAAGGCTGGAAGACAATTTTACAAGCAAATGGTCTCAGGAAACAAGCTGGAGTAGCCATTTTAATATCAGATAAAATTGACTTTCAACCCAAAGTCATCAAAAGAGACTCTGAGGGACACTTCTTGCTGGTCAAAGGAAAAATACAACAAGAAGAACTCTCAATCCTGAACATCTATGCTCCAAATGCAAGGGCACCCTCTTTCGTAAAAGAAACTTTATTAAAACTCAAAGCACACATTGCACCTAACACAATAATTGTGGGTGACTTCAACACTGCACTTTCCTCAATGGAGCGATCAGGAAAACAGAAACTAAACAAGGACACAATGAAACTAATTGAAGCTTTGGACCAATTAGATTTAACTGATATATATAGAACATTCTATCCTAAAACAAAAGAATATACCTTTTTTTCAGCACCTCATGGTACCTTCTCCAAAATCGACCATATAATTGGTCACAAGACAGACCTCAACAAATATAAGAAGATAGAACTAATCCCATGCCTCCTATCTGATCACTATGGAATAAAAGTGGTCTTCAATAGCAACAGAAACAACAGAAAACCCACATACACGTGGAAATTGAACAATACTCTACTCAATGATACCTTGGTCAAGGAAGAAATAAAGAAAGAAATTAAAGACTTTTTAGAACACAATGAAAATGAAAACACAACATACCCAAATCTATGGGACACAATGAAAGCAGTGCTAAGAGGAAAACTCATAGCCCTGAGTGCCTCCAAAAAGAAAATGGAGAGAGCATACATTACCAACGTAATGACACACCTGAAAGCCCTAGAACAAAAAGAAGCTATTTCACCCAGGAGGAGTAGAAGGCAGGAAATCATCAAACTCAGGGCCGAAATCAATCAAGTAGAAACAAAGAGAACCATACAAAAAATCAACAAAACCAGGAGCTGGTTCTTTGAGAAAATCAACAAGATAGATAAACCCTTAGCCAGACTGACCAAAGGGCACAGAGAAAGTATCCAAATTAACAAACTTAGAAATGAAAAGGGAGACATAACAACGGAAACTGAAGAAATCCAAAAAATCATCAGATCCTACTACAAGAGCCTGTACTCAACACAACTGGAGAATCTGGAGGAAATGGACAATTTCCTTGACAGATACCAAATACCAAAATTAAATCAGGACCAACTGGACCATCTGAACAGTCCCATAAAGCCTAAAGAAATAGAAGGAGTCATAGAAAGTCTTCCAACCAAAAAAAGCACAGGACCAGATGGTTTCAGTGCAGAATTCTACCAGACCTTCAAAGAAGAGTTAACACCAATACTCTTCAAACTATTCCACAAAATAGAAACAGAAGGAACACTACCCAATTCCTTCTACGAAGCCACAATTACGCTGATACCAAAGCCACACAAAGATCCAACAAAGAAAGATAACTTCAGACCAATTTCCCTTATGAACATCGATGCAAAAATACTCAATAAAATTCTTGCCAACCGAATCCAAGAACACATCAAAATGATCATCCACCATGATCAGTAGGCTTTATCCCGGGAATGCAAGGTTGGTTCAATATACGGACATCCATCAATACAATCCACTACATAAACAAACTCAAAGAACAAAACCACATGGTCATTTCATTGGATGCTGAAAAAGCATTTGACAAAATTCAGCATCCTTTCATGCTTAAAGTCTTGGAGAGAACAGGAATTCAAGGCCCATACCTAAACATAGTAAAAGCAATATACAGCAAACCGGTAGCCAGCATCAAACTAAATGGAGAGAAACTTGAAGCAATCCCACTGAAATCAGGGACCAGACAAGGCTGCCCCCTTTCTCCTTATCTTTTCAATATTGTACTTGAGGTACTAGCTCGGGCAATTCGACAACATAAGGAGGTCAAAGGGATACAAATTGGAAAGGAGGAAGTCAAACTATCATTATTTGCAGACGACATGATAGTCTACCTAAGTGATCCAAAAAACTCCACTAGAGAGCTCCTACAGCTGATAAACAACTTCAGCAAAGTGGCAGGTTATAAAATCAACTCAAGCAAATCAGTGGCCTTCCTATACTCAAAGGATAAGCAGGCTGAGAAAGAAATTAGGGAAATGACCCCCTTCACAATAGCCACAAACAGTATAAAGTATCTTGGGGTGACTCTTACCAAACATGCGAAAGATCTGTATGACAAGAACTTCAAGACTCTGAAGAAGGAAATGGAAGAAGACCTCAAAAAATGGGAAAACCTCCCATGCTCATGGATCAGTAGAATCAATATAGTTAAAATGGCCATTTTGCCTAAAGCACTATACAGATTCAATGCAATACCCATCAAAATCCCAACTCAATTCTTCACAGAGTTAGAAAGAGCAATTATCAAATTCATCTGGAACAACAAAAAACCCAGGATAGCTAAAAGTATTCTCAGCAACAAAAGAAAATCTGGGGGAATCAGTATCCCTGACCTCAAGCAATACTACAGAGCAATAGTGTTAAAAACTGCATGGTATTGGTACAGTGACAGGCAGGAGGATCAATGGAACAGGATTGAAGATCCAGAAATGAACCCACACACCTATGGCCACTTGATCCTCGACAAAGAGGCTGAAAACATCCAATGGAAAAAAGATAGCCTTTTCAACAAATGGTGCTGGTTCAACTGAAGGTCAGCATGCAGAAGAATGCGAATTGATCCATCCTTGTCTCCTTGTACTAAGCTCAAATCCAAATGGATCAAGGACCTCCACATAAAGCCAGACACTCTGAAGCTAATAGAAAAGAAACTGGGGAAGACCCTTGAGGACATTGGTACAGGGAGAAAGTTTCTGAACAGAACACCAATAGCGTATGCTCTAAGAGCAAGAATTGACAAATGGGACCTCATAAGGTTACAGAGTTTCTGTAAGGCAAAGGACACCATCAAGAGGACAGATCGGCAACCAACAAATTGGGAAAAGATCTTCACCAATCCTACATCAGATAGAGGGCTAATATCCAATATATATAAAGAACTCAAGAAGTTAGACTCCAGAAAACCGAACAACCCTATTAAAAAATGGGGTACAGAGTTAAACAAAGAATTCTCACCTGAAGAACTTCAGATGGCAGAGAAGCATCTTAAAAAATGCTCAACTTCATTAGTCATTAGGGAAATGCAAATCAAAACAACCCTAAGAATTCATCTTACACCAGTCAGAATGGCTAAGATTAAAAATTCAGGAGACAGCAGGTGTTGGAGAGGGTGTGGAGAAAGAGGAACACTCCTCCACTGCTGGTGGGGTTGCAAATTGGTACAACCACTCTGGAAATCAGTCTGGCGGTTCCTCCGAAAACTGGGCACCTCACTTCTAGAAGATCCTGCTATACCACTCCTGGGCATATATCCACAGGATTCCCCACCATGTAATAAGGATACATGCTCTACTATGTTCATAGCAGCCCTATTTATAATTGCCAGATGCTGGAAAGAACCCAGGTATCCCTCAACAGAAGAGTGGATGCAAAAAATGTGGTATATCTACACAATGGAGTACTTTTCAGCCATTAGAAACAATGAATTCATGAAATTCTTAGGCAAATGGATGGAGCTAGAGAACATCATACTAAGTGAGGTAACCCAGACTCAAAAGGTGAATCATGGTATGCACTCACTAATAAGTGGTTATTAACCTAGAAAACTGGAATACCCAAAACATAATCCACACATCAAATGAGATACAAGAAGAAAGGAGGAGTGGCCCCTGGTTCTGGAAAGACTCAGTGAAACAGTATTCGGCAAAACCAGAACGGGGAAGTGGGAAGGGGTGGGAGGGAGGACAGGGGAAGAGAAGGGGGCTTATGGGACTTTCGGGGAGTGGGGGGGCTAGAAAAGGGGAAATCATTTGAAATGTGAATAAATTATATCGAATAAAAAAAAAAAGAAAACAAAGTAAAACCAAAGAAATTTTCTGCCCTGGGAGCCTGCAGGTCAGCCTGTTGGCCGGTGACACATATAGGATAACTTCCTCCACTGAGTCCCCAACCCACCCACAAAAGATTCAACCCAAAATTTGTTGTGTCTAAAAGAAATGCAGGGACAAAGATGGAGCAGATACTGAAGAAATGGCCAACCAATATCTGACCCTACTTGAAACGCATCCCATAGGTAAGAACCAGTTCCTGGCATTATTAATGATACTCTGTTATGCTTGCAGACAGGAGGCTAGCACAACTGTCCTCTGACAACAAGGTATTGGAGAAAGGATTGAAAGTCCTGAAGGGAACCTCACAGGAGAAACAACAGAGCCAGCTAATGTGGACCTCTGGGAGCTCTCAGAAGATTTCAACTTTTATCTCTTTTATTTTAAACAGTAAAGTTTAGGGCTAGTGTGATGACTCAGCAAATAAAGACATATTTTCACTATGCCTAATGATTTGAGTTCAATATTCAGGATCCACTGGCTAGAAGGAAATAATTAATTCCTGCAAGCTATCTACACACACACACACACACACACACACACACACACACTACATGAGATTAAATAAGAAAGGTTTATTTTTTAGATGTAACATTTGACAATTGCACATTGTCCTGTGTATATCATGGATAACTGGATATGGAGGCAAATTGAAAACTCAACAAAAGTAAACATTGCTTTAGGTCTCTTTAAAGAATCTCTGTAGCCTGTAAGGAACACCTTCCCGTTTTCCTCACAGTGCAGGAATATTTTATATATATATATATAAAAGGAATTATTATTTTGTGGAGTGACTGAAATTTTTTTTCTTGTTTTTCTAAGGATTTTCTTGGGAAAGGTTTCTTCCATTTTGTTTCCTCCCCATTGCCTTGGGCAGGCATGCCAAAAATAATAAATTCAATATGGAACTGTGGTCTTACTCAGTAGAGACAAAGAAAACGTTTCCATTGGGAAAAGTTCAAGGGCTTTTGGAAGATGATTCCACAATGTACTTTGTTGCATGATGAAGAACATTACATAAAATTTAATTCTATTTCATCTTTTCTGAAGTTTTCCAAGGATGATGAAATTAGAATATGTGGCAATAGAATGACTTGGAGAAAAATGTGGCCTCCATCATCCACTTTGTAAGAGCTCAAGCAGAAAAGGGGATATTAGAACCCAGCTTTGTGAAAAGCATTGTGAAATGCTACCCAGGCCACCTCGGTTATTTCAAAGGGCTGTGGCTCTCTTTTCTCCCATCTGACATCCAGATGGACAGGAAGGGCTGTGCAGATGACATGGTAAATGAGAGTTGTTTTATGGTCTGTTTCCTGGCCTGCTGGGGTAGTGATGAAATTCTAAAATATAGGATGCTTTTGCAGGCATTAAATGACAACATTTATTTACTAATAGTACAGTTGTCTAAAATCCTATAACTTCACATTTTCTTTAATTAGTGAGTTCATTAGTGCATTTGAGGTTTGTTGTATATGTGAAACGCAAGTGTTTCAGCTTGATGCAGAAGTTCTTGGGAACTTCACAGAATCTAAGAAATTAAAGAAAAAGTCCAAAGGTGATTACTATCGTAAAAGAACAATCTTTACTGAGTAAGTAGAACAAAGGTATTAGCAGATATATGTTTCCAGAACTAAGAAAACAACGGCATAGGAATGAAAAGTTAAGTAAGGGGCTGTTCCGGTGAATGCCACCATTTTCCAGCAGATCCTGAGAACAATGGCTTAGTGATTCTAAAATGGTCATTTTTTTTTTTTCATGAAAGTGTTCAGCAAATGGAATCACACAGCTCCAAGACTTTTCATGCCTGCACCTGCTTTGAAGACTGATGCTATCTTATCTTAGGAACTCAGCTCGCTCCATTTTATTAATGCTTGCTCACAACAATCCAGAAAAAAATCTAATCTAGTTTAAGATGTAGAATTTAAACCAGAAGCGAGGGCCTCACATGCTCAAGGTAACAGAAGCAGCATTTAAACTCTAAAGTGAATTGAGACCTATTTCCCAACCAGTGATCTTACCTGCATCATGTTGTCTAGGCAATTCTCTGTGACTCAGTGTTTTGATAAGCTGAACTAATGTTAGATCATACATAATTATACTAACTGGGCAAAACTTCACAAAAGCATATCTGTCCCTCTGGGGATGATGATTAGGTGTCATTATCTATTTAGCTAATTACTAAGCAGCAATTCCAAATGAAGCAAATGCTGAGTGGCATATTTTGAAGTCGGTACTTTTAAATTCTGTAGAACACTTTTCATTTCTCACTACCACATGTTAACTGACAAGAGAATGAAGGTAGTTGCCAAAACAGCTTGTAAGAGACTGAAAAGTATTGTTCTGATGGAAACAAAGCCTGAAATGAACATTGGAGAAAGTCAGTGTGATGCTCCATCTGAGAAGTAAAAACGATTTTTAGTTAGTGCTTTTATCAGAAGACCCAGAATAAGTACCATAGTCTATGTGAAGTTATAAGATTTGTTCCTTTCTAGATTTTGAATTGAAGTTGTATATTTCATACGGAAGACTAGATGTCTTTGATCTTTCATTTATGTTAAATCCACATGAATAAGCGCACCAAGGAGCCTGATTCCTTGGAGATTTCCAATCATCAAATAATGTGTGTGGACACATTGGCATAGATTGTAAGTGTTTGGTAGCCTGTGATTATGCAGTCAGCTGAATCACAATGAGGAGACATGAAATCCACCTGTTTTGTGGTAGCTTGAGTTCAATGACAAGTCATTAAACTCGTAGTGATAAGCAGTGACTCATTCAGAAAAGAAGTATTTGCCATCACAAATGTAAAACCTAACCTTCAGCTCAGGAGGGATGTATAGTAGTGCATGAATAAATATTTTACAGTCATAAATGGAATTAAATACTGACAGTTGGTAAGTGCTTTTAGAATAGGAAAGACATCCCTAAGCCTATTTAAATACATTAAAATTAATAAAACCTAAGCTTAATTCAATGAACCTTAAGCCTAAATGAGTATATTTTATATTCTTCTAGAAAAATTATACATCATTACTGTCTTTTTAGTGGAAGCAAGGTTTATTTTAGGTATCATAAGGAGGTAGTGTAAAAGAAACAGTAGATGCAAAATCTGTGTTTAATTGAGATTTTAATTATCCTCATGCTTCTCTCATCTATAACATGGTGATAACCACTATGACAGAAAATAATAAATACATAAAAGCTATGCAAATGAAAAACACAATTATAGTAATAAAATTCACTGGTAGTGATTTATATATTGATGTGTAGTCAACATAATTATCTGTTACTGTTTGCTAATATTATTTTCTTTGTGTTATTTTTTAAATAATTTTTTTATTGAATATAGTCTTCATTTACATTTCAAATGCTAAAATCTTCCTGGTTTCCCCCCTCCCCCAAAACCCACAACCCCTCCTCCCTACCCCACCTCCAAGTATATGCCCTTCCAACTGACACACTCCCATCTCTTCCCCCTCGATTTCCCTATGCTGGGGCATCTATTGAGCCTTCACAGGACCAAGGATCTCTCCTCCCACTAATGCCCTACAAGGCATTCCTCTGCCATACTTTTGGCTAGAACCATGTGTATCCCTTGGTTGATGGTTTAGTCCCTGGGAGTCCTGGGGTGTCTGGGTGGCCAACATCATTGTTCTTCCCATGGGGCTGTAAACACTTTCAGCTCCTCCAGACTGCCATCCAACACCTCCATTGGTGACCCCATGCCTAGTCCAATGGTTGGCTGCTAGCATCTGCCTCTGTACCTGTAAGGCAATGGCAAGGCCCCTCTGTCTGGAGACAACCATACAGGCTCCTTTTGGTATGCACTTCTTTTCGTCTACAATAGTGTCAGGGTTTGGTGGCTGTTTATAGGTTGAATCCCCAGGTAGGGTAGTCTCTGTGTGGCCTTTCCTTCAGTCTCTGCCCCACACTTTGTCTCCATAATTGCTCCAGTGAGTATTTTGTTCCCTTTCTCTGAGGAACCAAAGCACCCCCATTTCAGTCTTACTTCTCCTTGAGCTTCCTGTGGTCTGTGAATTGTAACTTGTTTATTTTGAGCTTTTGGGCTAATGTCCACTTATCAGTGAGTGCATACCATGTGTGTTCTTTTGTGATTGGGTTACCTCACTCAGACTGACACTTTCTAGTTCCATCCATTTGCCTAAGAATTTCATGAATTCATTGTTTTTAATAGCTGAAGATTTCTCTATTGGGTGTATATACCACAATTTCTGTATCTATTCCTCTGTTGAAGGGCATCTAGGTTCTTTCCAGTTTCTGGATATTATAAATAAGGCTGCTATGAACATAGTGGAGCATGTGCCCTTATTACATGTTGGAGGATCTTCTGGGTATATGCCCAGGAGTGGTATAGCTGGGTCCTCAGGTAGTACTTTGCCCAGTTTTCCGAGGAACTGCCGAACTGATTTCCAGAGTGGTTTTACCAACTTGTAGTTCCACTAGCAATGGAGAAGTAATCCTCTTTCTCCACAGTCTCTCCAGCATCTGCTGTTCCCTGAGTTTTTCATCTCAGCCATTTTGACTGGTGTGAGGTGTAACCTTAGTGTTGTTTTGATTTGCATTTCCTGATAACTAAGGATGCTGAACATTTCTTTAGGTGCTTCAGAGCCATTAGAGTTTCCTCAGTTGAGAGTCCCTGTTTAGCTCTGTACCCCATTTTTAATGGGGTTATTTGAATCTCTGAGTCAACTTAAGTAAACTAAGAGTTTAACTTAAGCTCTTTGTATACATTGGACATTAGCCCTCTATTAGATGTAGGATTGGTAAAGATCTTTTCCCAATCTCTTGGTTGCTGTTTTGTCCTATTGACAGTGTTCTTTGCTTTACAGAAGCTTTGTAGTTTTATAAAGTCCCATTTGTAGATTTTTGTTCTTAGAGCATAAGCCATTGGTGTTCTATTCAGGAAATTTTCCTCTTCTCTATAAGCTTCAGTGTATATGGTTTTATGTGTAGGTCCTTGATCCTCTTTGACTTGAGCTTTGTACAAGGAGATAAGAAGGGGTTGTTTTACACCAAGATACTTTATATTGTTTGTGGCTATTTTGAAGGGTGTCATTTCTCTAACTTCTTTCTCAGCCTGCTTATCCTTTGAGTATATGAAGGCAACTGATTTGCTTGAGTTGATTTTATAACCAGCCACTTTGCTGGAGTTGTTTATCAGCTGTAGGAGTTCTCTGTTGGAGGTTTTCGGGTCACTTAAGTAGACTATCATGTCATCTGCAAATAGTGATAATTTGACTTCTTCCTTTCCAATTTGTATCCCCTTGACCTCCTTATGTTGTCTAATTGCTCTAGCTAGAACTTCAAGTACTATATTGAAAAGATATGTAGAGAGAGGACAGCCTTGTCTAGTCCCTGATTTTAGTGGGATTGTTTCAAGTTTCTCTCCATTTAGTTTGATGTTGGCTACCGGTTTGCAGTATATTGCTTTAACGATGTTTAGGTATGGGCCTTGAATTCCTGTTCTTCCCAATACTTTTAGCATGAAAGGATGCTGGATTTTGTCAAATGCTTTTTCTGCATCTAATGATCATATGGTTTTTTTCTTTGAGTTTGTTTATGTAGTGGATAGCATTGATGGATTTTCTTATATTGAACCGTCCCTGCATCCCTGGGATGAAGCCTACTTGATCATGGTGGATGATCGTTTTGATGTGTTCTTGGATTCGTTTGGCAAGAATTTTATTAAGTATTTTTGCATCAATATTCATGAGAGAAATTGGTCTGAACTTCTCTTTCTTTGTTGGATCTTTGTGTGGTTTTGGTATCAGCGTAATTGTGGCTTCATAGAACAAGTTGGGTAGTGTTCCTTCTATTTCTATTTTGTCTTTTGACCAATTATATGGTCAATTTGGAGAAGGTACCATGAGGTGCTGAGAAAAGGGTATATTCTTTTGCTTTAGGGTGAAATGTTCTATAAATATCAGTCAAATCCAATTGGTCCAAAGTTTCAGTTAGTTTTACAATGTCCCTGTTTAGTTTCTGTTTTCCTGATCGGTTCATTGAGGAGAGTGGAGTGTTGAAGTCACCCACAGTTGTTGTGTTAGGTGCAATTTGTGCTTTGAGCTTTAGTAAAGTTTCTTTTTGAATGAGGTTGCCCTTGAATTTGGCGCATAGATGTTCAGAGTTGAAAGTTCTTCTTGGTGGATTTTACCTTTGACCAGCAAGAAGTGTCCTTCTGTGTCTCTTTTGATGATTTTAGGTTGAAAGTCAATTTTATCTGATATTAGAATGGCTACTTCGGCTCGTTTCCCGAGACCATTGGCTTGTAAAATTGTCTCCCAGCCTTTTACTCTAAGGTAGTTTTTGTCTTTGTCACTGAGGTGTGTCTCCTGTATGCAGCAAAATGTAGGGTCCTGTTTCCTTATCCAGTCTGTTAGTCTATGTCCTTTTATTGGGGAACTGAGTCCATTGATGTTAAGAGATATTAAAGAATAGTGATTATTACTTCCTGCCATTTTTGATGTTATTTTTATATTTGAGTGGTTATCTTCTTTTGGGTTTGATGAAAGAAGGTAACTATCTTGCTTTTTTCAGGGTGTAGTTTCACTCCTTGTATTGGAGTTTTCCTCCTATTATTCTTTGCAGAGCTGGGTTTGTGGAAAGATATTGTGTAAATTTGGTTTTGTCAATTCCAAGACATGGAATATCTTGGCTTCTCCATCTATGGTGATGGAGAGTTTTGCTGGGTATAGTAGTCTTGGCTGACATTTGTGTTCTCTTAGAGTCTGCATGAGATCTTCCCAGGATCTTCTAGCTTTCATGGTCTCTGGTGATAAGTCTGGTGTGATTCTGATAGGTCTTTCTTTATATGTTACTTGGCCTTTTTCTCTTACTGCCTTTAATATTCTTTCTTTGTTGCGTGCATTGGGGTTTTGATTATTATGTGACGGGAGGTATTTCTGCTCAGGTCCAGTCTGTTTGGAGTTCTGTAGGCTTTTTGTATATTCATGGGCATCTCTCTCTTTAAGTTGGGGAAGTTTTCTTCCATAATTTTGTTGAAGATATTTGCTGGCCCTTTAAGTTGTAAATCTTCACTCTCATCTATGCCTATAATCCTTAGGTTTGGTCTTCTCATTGTGTCCTAGATTTCCTGGATGTTCTGGGATACAAGCTTTTTGCATTTTGCATTTTCTTTGACAGTTGAGTCAATGGATTCTATGGTATCTTCAGCATCTGAGATTCTTTTTTCCATCTGTTGTATTCTGTTGTTGATATTTGCATCTATGGCCCCTGATTTCTTCTCAAGGTTTTCTATCTCCAAAGTTGTCTCCTTTTGCGATTTCTTACTTTCTACTTCTGTTTTTAGATCCATGATGGTTTTGCTCAGTTCCATCGTTTGTTTGTTTGTGTTTTCCTTTAATTCTTTAAGAGATTTTTGTGTTTCCTCTTTCATGACTTCTGCCTGTTGACTCAAGTTCTCCTGCATTTCTTTAAGTTTTTTTTTTTTTTTTTTTTTTTTTGTGTGTGTGTTTCTTCTTTATTGGCTTCTATCTCTTGAGCCTATTCTTCTAAATTTCTTTAAGTGATTTTTGTGTTTCCATTATACGGGTTTCTAGCTTATTCTTGTTCCCCTGTATTTATTTAAGAGATTCATTATGTCCTTTTTGTGTTCTTCTAGCAGCATCATGACCAGTGATTTTAAATCCAATCTTGTTTTTTTGGTGTGTTGGCATAACCAGGACTTGCTGATGTTGGAGAGTTTGGTTCAGACGCTGCCATATTGCCTAGATTTCTGTTACTATCGTTCCTGCATTTGCCCTTTGCCATCTTGTTCTCTTGTGTTAGTTGGTCTTGTCTCTGGCTGGTGTTTGAGCCTCCTGTGAGGCTCTAGGGCTATTTCCGCAGCACTAGATGGCTGGGTTTCCCCGTCACAGATTGCTGATATGCTGGCCTCCTCTTGGGTGCCCTTGTAGCCCTAGTGTTCCTTGCCCCAGCGGAGTGAGCGGAACACAGGGGAGGTCACAGCAGCATACACCGTCGGCACTCCCTGGGGGTGCACACAGGCTCCATCTGGTCCACAGACACAATCTGGGGCAAGGCCTCAGGCAGAAGCCCTCAGCTCTACTCTCTCCGCTTCCGGATCCAGATCAGTCTGGGCGGCAGCACCACATCTCCAAGTCCTGCAAGTGGCTAGCTGGGCTTCTGGGCGGCCAGCTGGGAGAAGTCAGAACGGGGAAGTGGGAAGGGGTGGATGGGAGGACAGGGGAAGAGAAGGGGGCTTACGGGACTTTCGGGGAGTGGGGGGGGCTAGAAAAGGGGAAATCATTTGAAATGTAAATAAATTATATCGAATAAAAAAAAATTAAAAAAAAAAAAGAATGGATCGATTCGCATTCTTCTGCATGCTGACCTCCAATTGAACCAGCACCATTTGTTGAAAAGACTATCTTTTTTCCACTGGATGCTTTCAGCTCCTTTGACGAAGACCAAGTGACCATAGGTGTGTTGGTTCATTTCTGGATCTTCAATCCTCGTCCATTGATATGCTTGCCTGATATTGTACCAATGCCATGCAGTTTTTTATCACTATTGCTCTTTAGTAGAGTTTAAAATCTGAGATACTGAATCCCCCTGAAGTTCTTTTACTGTTGAGAATAGTTTTAGCTATCCTGGGTTTTTTGTTATTCCAGATGAATTTGAGAATTGCTCTTTCTAGCTTTATGAAAAACTGGGTTGGGATTTTTATGGGGATAGCATTGAATCTGTAGATTGTCTTTGGGGAGATGGCCATTTTAACTATATTAATCCTGCCAATCCATGAGCATGGAAGATTTTTCCGTTTTCTGAGATCTTCTTCGATTTCCTTCTTCAGAGATCTGAAGTTCTTGTCATATAGGTCTTTCACTTGTTTGGTTAGAGTCACCCCAAGATACTTTATGCTGTTTGTAGCTATTGTGAAGGAGACAGATTTCTGATTTGGTTTCTGTGTGGTGAAAGGCACTGTAAATCCGCTGCTGCTTGCAGCCCAGGTGGTCAGCGATGGTCAGTGGTTGTGGGCGCAGGGCCTGTCTGGTCCCTGTCACCTCATTCCACTGCTGATGGCCCTTCCTCTGGACCAGCTGATGCTGCTTTTGCTGCTGCTGTTACTGCTGCCACCGCCCTCTCCTGCCCTATACTGTTATACTGAGTCTTTCCATAACCAGGGGCCACTCCTCCGTTCTTCTTGGACATCATTTGATGTGTGGATTATGTTTTGGCTCTTCCAATTTTCTAGGCTAATACCCACTTATTAGTGAGTGCATACCGTGACTGATCTTTTGAGACTGGGTTTCCTCACTTAGTATGATGTTCTCCAGCTCCATCTATTTGCCTAAGAATTTCATGAATTCATTGTTTCTAATGGCTGAATAATACTCCATTGTGTATAAATACCAATTTTTTTTGTATCCATTCCTCTGTTGAGGGATACCTGGGTTCTTTCCAACTTCTGACTATTATAAAGAGGGTTGCTATGAACATAGTGGAGCATGTATCCTTATTACATGCTGGGAATCCCCTGGGTATATGCCCAGGGTGTATTCTAATCCTCTGGGTATAGCAGGATCCTCTGGAAGTGATGTGCCCACTTTTCTGAGGAATTGCCAGACTGATTTCAAGAGTGGTTGTACCAATTTGCAACCCCACCAGCAGTGGAGGAGTGTTCCTCTTTCTCCACATTCTCGCCAATACCTGCTGTCTCCTGAGTTTTTAATTTTAGCCATTCTGACTGGTGTAAGGTGAAATCTCAGGGTTGTTTTGACTTGCATTTCCCTAATGACTAATGATGTTGAACATTTTTTAAGATCCTTCTCAGGCATCTGAAGTTCTTTGGGAGAAAATTCTTTGTTTAGCTCTGTACCCCATTTTTTAATAAAGTTATTTGGTTTTCTGGGGTCTAACTTCTTGTGTTCTTTATATATATATTGTATATTAGCCCTCTGTCGGATGTAGGGTTGGTGAAGATCTTTTTCCAATTTGTTGGTTTCCAACAACCAACAAAAGTCCTTTTGATGGTGTCGTTTGCCTTATAGAAACTTTGTAATTTTATGAGGTCCCATTTGTCAGTTCTTGATCTTAGAGCATAAGCTATTGGTGTTCTGTTCAGGAACTTTCCCCCTATACCGATGTCCTCAAGGGTCTTCCCCAGTTTCTTTTCTAGTAGCTTCAGAGTGTCTGGCTTTATGTGGAGGTCCTTCATCCATTTGGAGTTGAGCTTAGTACAAGGAGATAAGGATGGATCAATTTGCATTCTTCTTCATGCTGACCTCCAGTTGAATGAGCACCATTTGTTGAAAAGGCTATCTTTTTCCCACTGGATATTTTCAGCTCCTTTGTCGAGGATCAAGTGGCCATAGGTGTGTGGGTTCATTTCTGGATCTTCAATCCTATGCCATTGATCTGTGTGCCTGTCACTGTATCAGTACCATGCAGTTTTTAACACTTTTGCTCTGTAGTAATCCTTGAGGTCTGGGATACTGATTTCTCCAGAATTTCTTTTGTTGTTGAGAATAGTTTTAGCTATCCTGGGTTTTTTGGTTATTCCAGATGAATTTGAGAATTGCTCTTTCTAACTCTATGAAGAACTGAGTTGGGATTTTGATGGGGATTGAGTTGAATATTGCTTTTGGCAAAATGGCCATTTTAACTATATTAATCCTCCCAATCCATGAGCATGGGAGATTTTTCCATTTTCTGAGGTCTTCTTCCATTTCCTTCTTCAGAGTCTTGAAGTTCTTGTCATACAGATCTTTCACTTGTTTGGTCAGAGTCACACCAAGGTACTTTATACTGTTTGTGGCTATTGTGAAGGGGGTCATTTCCCTAATTTCTTTCTCAGCCTGCTTATCCTTTGAGTATAGGAAGGCCACTGATTTGCTTGTGTTGATTTTATAACCTGCCACTTTGCTGAAGTTGTTTATCAGCTATAGGAGTTCTCTAGTGGAGTTTTTTGGGTCACTTAGGTAGACTATCATGTCATCTGCAAATAATGATAGTTTGACCTCTTCCTTTCCAATTTGTATCCCTTTAACCTCCTTATGTTGTCAAATTGCCCGAGCTAGTACCTCAAGTACAATATTGAAAAGATAAGGAGAAAGGGGGCAGCCCTGTCTAGTCCCTGATTTTAGTGGGATTGCTTCAAGTTTCTCTCCATTTAGTTTGATGCTGGCTACCAGTTTGCTGTATATTGCTTTTACTATGTTTAGGTATGGACCTTGAATTCCTGTTCTTTCCAAGAACATGAAAGGATACTGAATTTTGTCATATGCTTTTTCAGCATCTAATGAAATGATCATGTGGTTTTTTTTTTCTTTGAGTTTTTTTATGTAGTGGATTGCATTGATGGATTTCCGTATATTGAACCATCCCTGCATATCTTAGATAAAGCCTACTTGTTCATGGTGGATGATCGTGTTTATGTGTTCTTGGATTCGGTTGGCATGGATTTTAGTGAGTATTTTTGCATCGATATTCATAAGGGAAATTGGTCTGAAGTTCTCTTTCTTTGTTGGATCTTTGTGTGGTTTTGGTATCAGAGTAATTGTGTCTTCATAGAATGAGTTGGGTAGTGTTCCGTTTGTTTCAATTTTGTGGAATAGTTTGAAGAGTATTGGTTATAGGTCTTCTTTGAAGGTCTGATAGAATTCTGCACTGAAACCATCTGGTCCAGTGATGTCTCAGTTTATGATTTCTTTATTGTTTCTACTTCCATTTTTATATCCTGGATAGTTTTGTCCAGTATCTTCACTTGTTTTTCTTTCTTTCTTTCTTTCTTTCTTTCTTTCTTTCTTTCTTTCTTTCTTTCTTTCTTTCTTTCTTTCTTTCTTTCTTTCTTTCTTTCTTTCTTTGGTGTGTGTTCCTGTAATTCTTTAGTGATTATTTTGTTTCCTCTTTAAGGGCTTCTACCTGTCGACCCATATTCTCTTGTGTTTCTTTAAGGGAATTATTTATGTCCTTCTTGATGTCCTCTATCAGCCTCATGAGATGTGATTTTAAATCTAACTTTTGCTTCTCTGATGTGTTGGGGTATCCAGGATTTGATGTTGAGGGAGAACTGGGTTTTGATCGTGCCATGTTGCCTTGGTTTTTGTTGGTAATGACCTTGCTTTGTCTTTTGCCATCTAGTTATCTCTGGTGTTAGCTGGTCTTGCTGTCTCTGACTGTGGCGTCTCTGTTTTGCAAGCCTGTGTGCCTGTACTCCTTGAATTCCCATTTTCTAAAATGTCCTGCATGCATCTGGTTCTCTAGGAAGTACCAGGAGATGGGCTTTTCATTGTCGCAGACCTGGCAAGGGTCTCTCACACAGAATGAGCAGGCAGCAGTGGAGGAAGGTGGAGAAGGCAAGGGATGGGAGTGGCTTCCTGGAGGGAAGGGGTTTTGGTGGTTGCTGGGTAACAAGTTCCAGCGACTCTGGGTCTCCAGATGTGGGATTGGTCCATACCAAATGCCCTGCGTGCTACTGGTTTTCCAGGAAGTATCAGGAGATAGGTTCTTCACTGTGGCAGACCTGTTAAGTGTCTACCTACAGTAGAATTGGCAGGCAGTGGTGGAGGAGCGGGAAGAGGAATGGTTTCTTTGTGTTTTAATTGCATTGAATGTACTATTTTCAAAAATATTCTCCAGATGACACAAATAGTAGTAGTAATTGATGCTTTTATATCTATATATTGTAAAAGCATTGTGTATGAAATAGAATGTGTATTGGTTATAGGCACTGAATTACAGTTTGCATATACTATTGTGGAACTGCAATTTAATAAGAAATTAACAAATACAGGTCTGGGTGTTTGTCTATCATGCTTGAGACCATGATTCCTTCTCTAGCAGGCCTTGCGCATAGTTATTACATACCTATAATAACAGCTACCATGCCATCACCAAATAGCAATATTCTGGAAGCTCTCGGATCAAGCACTAGGACAGTGGCATATCTCAAAAAGGCACACTGACTTTGTCCCTGTCCCTTCTCATTGTGTATCTGTCATCAGGTTGTCCCTGAAGTATTCTTTATGAAAAATGGGAACAGCAAGGAAAGTGGTTATCTAAGGTCTATAGACTACTCCAGTAAGACATTAGGGTCTAGGAGGGAATTGTGGGAACTTTACATGGGTAGTCAACATGGATAAAAGGTTAGAGAAACTCAGAAGCCCAATCCATGCACCAAGCATTTGACCTAGGACAGGCTTCTTACACTGAGCTTTTTAGCCATAGAGTCTTAAATAATTGAACTCATTAATATCAGGTTAAATTGTGGACACAGGGGAAATCTGAGAATTTCTTGGTGTCTATATATGCTGGTGATTAAAAAAATTGTAAGATTATTTCAGATTTTTTCCATGTGTATGTGTGTGGAGGGGGGCAGTGGGCTGTTATAAACACAGAATGCTCACAAACTCCCTCAAACTACTGGTTTTCTATGGAGTTAAAATCACCATGGACTCAGGAAAACTTGCATTACTTCTACATGTCATAGTCTACTGCTGTGGGAATCTGGCTCTGATGTTTAGTAAATTGCTCACAATAAGTGTTTTTAAATTTCCAAATTAGAAATAAGAGTTTATGATTGATGGATCATAGCTAGGCAGTCATGTGATTTATGGGTCATGTCACTTATTCATATATCTGGAAATGACTGATTTATTCACCTACAGAGTTGCTTCCAAGTCATGCAACTGCTTTGTGAACATGACTGATTTAGAATCCCAGGAGAGGATAAATAGCTTACACACTTGATTTATAAGATGTATTACTGACTTATAATTCCTCCAGTGGAGGCAGGAGCCTGTGCTTTATACCTGGGGGCATAAATATCCATTTTATTAATAAAATAAGATTGATTTATTCTGCTTGTTTGTATACATAGAGTTTAAGTTTTAGCTGTAGCCATCTCCCTGGTTCCCAAATGGATTTCTTCTCAGAGGTGTAGATAATGTGGTCACAGATTAGTATGGAAACTTTTATTGAATACTGCGTTGTGCTCTCTGACCTAAATGAATTCTTTTCTTACTTTATTTTCCTTTTAGGGTCAAATACATAAGGTACCTCTTGCCATACCCACCACTCCCTATTCTCTGTTTTCATCTGGTTTTCTCATTTTTTATTTTGTTCAAAAATGTAACTATTGACTTGGGGCTGTAGTTGTCACTTTGAGGATCAAATATTTAGTCTCAGTGTGGCCTTGTGAGTACTATTGCTGGGTGCAAGGCCATCTTGTAGGAGCTGGTACCAGTTAGGGAAGGTACTGGGTCACTTGAAATTGGTCTCTTGTTTTCTGTATAGTGACTGAGCTTGTAAACAGTACAAAATAACATTTCCTTTCAAGTATTTGATGGCCTTGACATGTATGTCCTCATTTGTTCTTGACTTTTGAGTCTTTTTTTATTAGATATATCCTTTATTTACATTTCAAATCATTTCCCCTTTCCTGGATTCCCCCTCCCCAAAAGTCCCATAAGCCCTCTTCCCTCCCCAATCAACCCCCTCCTGCTTCCCTGACCTGATATTCCCCTACACTGCTGCATCAAGCCTTTCTAGGACCAGGGGCCTCTCCTTCCTTCTTCTTGGACATCATTTGACATGTGAATTGTGTCTTGGGTATTCTGATATCCACTTATCAGTGAGTGCATACCATATGTGTTCTTTTGTGATTGGGTTACCTTACTTATTCAGTGACTCATTCCATGCATTTTATGGTTGGGGGAGTCTCTGTGCCTTTTCACGGGTTCTCATGATCAACAGAGCCACCCTTCAGAATTCACTTCATTCTGACACTAGAGAGGATCATGTTATCTTCTAATATATCTTCCCACTGCTTTTTGCAAATAAAGAAATATGAGAATTTATAGAAACCAGGATTTCTCCAGTTCTGTATTTTTTTTTTGTTCTGAGAATTTCATCAAAGCTATTTAATGAATACAAAATGAGTATAACTGATTTTTCCAAGATGCTTTCTTAACTTTTTATGAGTTGTGAGTGTATATCAGAATATGCATTTCATTTCATACCATTTTATCATAGTAAGTGTTAATGCAAAATGGAACTGAAAGATGTAAAAGAATACCTAAAATACTAAATAGAATCATTAGTAGAAATATTTTAAATAAATATTACAAAATTTATATTAAAACTGAAGTGTATTCCTTGCTTACCAGAAGAAATAAATGTCCTCATAATACTGAATATGAGAGTTTATAGATCTTTATTCTTGCTAGCCCCAACTTAGAAGTAATTGGATGTCCATAAACAAATAGTGGGATATCTCCACAAGGCAACTACATTGTGTTGAATAAACAAATCGCAGTTTGATACATCTGACAACAAGAATGAATTACACTATTCTGTTGAGTAGGAAAGGCAGATTTAGAAAGTATATATTGTGGTGTGTCACTCATGTGAACTTTCAGAAGGGCTAAAGATGCTCCTGTCTAGGGTTCTAGGATGGAGTTCTTAAAAGGAGAAGCAAGATTGTTCTGAGTGATGAAAATATTTATAATCTGATTAGGATGATGATCACGAAAGGGAACCCATTTGTCATAAATCACAATGGAATTCTAAATAGAAGAAGTAACTGGTGACCAAAATGATGCTGGTTCTCTTAATTTAAAATTTCAAGGATTCAGAGTTAAAAATGCATTATAGAAGTGCGAATGCTAAGGTTGGTGCTGGATATCATTGAAGTAAAACATCAAAGAAGTTTGATAGAGACTTGTGGTTCATACCCAAATACTCAGACTCTTTATTTAGTAACTCAAAGTGCAATTTTGTAGGCTTGATTACTTCTGCTCTAAAAATTTGTGTCTTTTGTATAAAATTAGCTGCTATTGTATCAAAACCATGAATGGAAACACTCCCACAAACAGCTTAGCCACAATTCACACTGTCTAAGAACTATCAGCTCCATAATTCAAGGGACGCCATTCCCAGGAATGATATGATTTTCCTGTAGTTTTCATTTTATTAAATTCCATTTTAAGTATCCCGAAGTTAAAGACTGCTGTTGGTACTTCCTTATTCTAGGACACCTTGACGTCAAGTGCTGCTGAATACTTGCTTTAACCATGACTCTAGTCTCCCTGTGAGAAGGCTGGCCATTTGCCGTTTATGCAGGGTGCACCCCATTATCCCTTTCAGATGCTGGCTTTGTTCTTTTCATCATTATCAGACCAGAAGAGAGAGGCCTCACAAGAAGAGTTGTGTGGCTGATTTATTTCATGCCTGTTCAGGGCCGCTTTTACAACAGGAGGAAGATGGGTGTCCTCACTGCATATGATGAGTTTACTTCACAGTCCCTCAGGTTTTCTGATCAATAACTTAATTCTACAAGTCATTCTGCAGCTCAATAAATCCTGGGTTACTAGAACTGCCCTGTGTTTTGGGTATCTTTCCTCAAAAAGCAAGAGAAAAGGATCCTCTTCTTCAACAGTACAAACTCTTCTAATCTCATCTTGATACACAGGCTTAGAAGTCAATTTCTCCACACATATTTTCCTGTAGCACACGTTTCTGGCCTTTTAAGATTTCTTTATTGATATTTGTTCTCTGGGTAGTATAACGGAAAATGTTAAATATTTTGTGACTTTTTAAACATATGAGATATATGAAACATTCATTAAAAGACAAGAGAATAAATATTAAGCCTTTTGGTCCAATGATCTCTCTTGTTACTCCCTAGCGCTCTCACCACACCAAAAATACCAACCATAAACAGAGATTAAATGAATGGTTGTAATTGGGTTCCAGTAAGCTTTATTCATAAAAATAGATGTTTGCATCCCAGATTAAAATTTGCTTGCCCATAAATTTCCCTAATAGTTTAATATTACTATAATAAAACAAAATATTGTACAAAATCAACTTGATTTGAATAATGAATACAATAAGTTCAATAATAGGAATCTGAACTCAGTCTCCTTTTAAACAACAGATATTTATACTTTAGATTATTTCAGAATATTTAAATTATTTCAGAAGCAGTATGTGTGTGTGTGTGTGTGTGTGTGTGTACTTATATATATTTCTTATCTTTCCAGGTCAGTACACTAAAAGGAAATATGGTCTACATATTTCTTTAAAATTAGTAATGTGTATATCAGATTAAAGGAGTTTGAAGTGTAAAGTGTATTTGAAAAGACTCTTATCAAAAGCCGTGTAATATTAAAAGGTAAGATGCCATCATGAGTAATTCATGGAACATGAATTTAATCCTCCAGTATGCCAAATTTAGGACAGAACTTACTTGACATTGTCACACACAAGAGTGACCTTTCTGGGGTGGTATTTTCTCGATAAAGTATTATGAAAATATATTCCATTCTTTGTAAAATGCAAATTCATTTCAAAGCACATTAAACTTGAATAAATAAATTTTTAATGAAACAGAGTTATTCTGGCATCCACTCTGTTCACTGACAGACTTTCAATGACTCTGTTTCTCTTTGCTTATCTGTTTTTTCATAAGATCTGTGTTACCATTGTGGACAGCCTACTGTATCTCTTATGGTGTATCACATCAGTAGAAAAGGGAATTAATGAGCAAACAGCCCACCAGCTGCTTGCTCAACTTCTGTGAAGGTAGCATATCAGGAATCACTCACAAACAGCTGTCCCCACAGTCCAGAGTGGTGACAGAGGTACAATTCCCAGATAGTGTACAAATAGTGTGACTTCTCAATGGTGATGTTATCACTGTGTGAAAAGTTACTTTAAGGATCTCTATTATCATTAAAGGATACAGGACCTCCCAAGAGATAGTTCATAGGACTCTTAAAAATCCTGGTTCTCTCTTCCCAGCAGTAGTGAAGCCTTTTCTGTTTTTCATTCTCCACACAAATCTGCATTAATCTTTGATTTGAAGTGAGATGGCCCATCTTAACCAGATTCAAATCTCAAGAGACTTGGAAGAAGTGCTGCGGATGACAGTGCTATTGGCAAATAGGAACTGTGAAATTGGCTTAAAAGGAAGACAGCCATGCTTAAAACTTTCACTGCTTCTGGTTCCAGTCAAAGCAAGAAACACTCAAACACATGGGTCCTTTTCCAAACTGTGTTTTGACACATTCTTTTTCAGTTCTCACTGGATTAAGTACCAGATGAAAATAATTAATAATAACTTTTTTATTTCCTGTTTATTTATGTTGTTGAGGCATGGTTGCTTTTTCTTGGCACACATTCAATTGTTTTTTTAATTATGCCATCAATCCATTTTTGAGAACTTGGTGTCAGGATTGTGTATGATGGTAGAATGGATACAGAGGCTGTTGAGTGTGATTCCTAAAGACTGAGCTGGGAGGCCAGAGACTGCCCACTAACAGTTGTGCCTCTTTGGTTTCATCTTCACTATGACAGCAGAGTTCAGCCATGAAAGCCAGATGGGATCACACACTGTGCTTGCTGCTTCATGTGTCACCTGTGTTCTCTCATCAGATCTGGAAATTCTACTTTTCCATTATACCTGTCAAGGCACATCTGTAGTTCCTTCTTCATGACAGTGGTTACTCATAAAAGCAACTTGGAGAAATTGAAGAAAATAAAAATGACAGAATGTTGGAAAATAGACAAGTTGACTTATAAAATCAAATATATATGGTGGTATGACCCAGAAATACCACTCTTAGGTAATCACCTAGATAAATGAAGACAGTTCTCCACTAAAAATCCCAGGCGCCTATATGAACAGCAGCATTTATCATGATATTCCCAACTGAAAACAACCCACAAGACCCAGTTCGTTATATAAAAAATAAAACACTATACAGCTCCAAAATGAGATCTTTCCCACAACAAAATGAAGCATCAACATTTGGTACTCCCCCACAAGATGGAAGAATGTTGGATGATAATGATAAGTGAATGGGTGCCAAAAGTTTCCAGGTTATTTGATTTAATTTGTATGAAATTCCAGAAGAGTCTAACAAGAGAGACCAGATACTGGAGGGATGGATGAAGGAAACTGACAGGATGTGTGAAACTCTGGAGATAGATGTGCTCTGTCTTGATGGTTCGTCTTTATGTTTGCAAGACTCACCTGACTGTACAGCATTTTATATATTAAGAAAATAACTTGGAGAGATAGACCAGAAAGGGCTTCAAAGATGCAGACAGAGGCGGATGAGGATGTGGATTTGAACCAATCTGTCAGTTGAGGGAGAGAAAAAGCTTTTTCACCTATGGGGTTCTCTATGAGTGACTCTAGAGAGACCAGGAAGAGGATATTTCAAACGAAAGCAAGAAAACATTCTTGTTAAATTGTTAATATAATTTGCTTGCCTAGTCTAAGTATATGTTTACCAAAGCATGCTTTGTTCCTATTAACATCTGTGTGCTGCCTCCTGCCATTGGTTCTTGCTCCTTTTGGGAACAGTCACTATTTTCCCATTAAATGTACCTATTGTTATCACAGCACAAAAACTGCTAGATGATTTGATGCAATTAACAAGATCAACATCTGGACCAACAAAAGATGCAGAAGCACCTTTACTGCCACTTTTATGTTTTCAAAATCTCTTGGATAAATGTAATCCTTCTGGGAGAACACAGTTGAGTGGTCTTTTGTCCTGTTTTGTTCTTTTATTCTGCTAAATAAGAGTAGAAATTGCTGTGCTGTGAGTTATCACATTTCTCCAAATTCACATTTTGTTACTCTTATTTGGTGGTTTTCAGTCTTCCTAATTCTGTGACACTCTCATATACTTCTTCATGTTGTGATGACAGTCAATCACAAAAGTATCTTGTTGTTACTATATAACAGTAATTTGCCACTGTTTTGAATCATAATGTAAATATATGATTTGCAATACATCTGACCACCAAAGGGACCAGGACCCACAAGTTGAGAACGACTGCTCTAGTTAGAACGACTGCTCTAGTGCTTACTATAATAGTATGGAGACATAAAGCCTGCGGTGGCCATTAGTTCATGAGAATAGATCTTAATTGTGGGATTAGTGTACTCATGAAAGAGTCTTTCCCATTGTATTAGGCCATCTATGAAGAACATATCTTCAACAGACATTGGATGCGTTTGGTATCATGATATTTGAGATATCAACCCTCTAGAATTATGGGAAATAAACCTTTACTATTTATAAATTAACAAATTTAATACATTTTGCTTCTGTAGCAAGCAAAGACCCCACAAATGCCTTTCAAAGTATCTCTCCTGAACTACAAGTGTGATCCTATGTATGGCCTAAGCACAGTGAAAAGGCCTTGAGCATTTACTCTATAGTCAAACACAGGGCATCCAGGTAAGGAAAAATCTCTAATGCCATCAGATACCATTTTGAATAAAAATAAACAGAGCAATGCAAAAACACTACCACCACCAAAAAGACAACAAAACAATACCCCTAACCCCGTCCCCCCAAAGAAACCTCTGCAGTGTCCAGACAGAATGAACTACTGATGAATTCATTAAAATCTCCTTGTAAGAAAGATCCCCTTGCAAGAAATAAACATGTGCATATATATACATATATATACATATATATATGTATATATATGTTTATGTATGCTGTTTATGCTGTTTGAGGAGTTGCCCACAGGGACTGGGAAAAACTGCCAGATGCCTCGGAACAGAAAATAATAGGCAGTTATGAGCATCTGATGTCTCTGTTGGAAACCAGTCTGGATTCCTCAAGAGCGACAAGTGATTAACCACAGAGCTGTCTCTGTAGCTATTGTTTTGTTGTTTGTAGAGAGCCATATTGGGGTGTCATGCCACCTGGTAGGAACTTGGCATTGACCAAGGTGAAGTTCTTCTCCCAGCCTTTGATGACTGGGAATTGCTGTGCTAGCCATAACCCTGCTCAACCTAGGGTGGAGCACTCAAGGGGGAAGGTGAAGTTCATTGTTCCTCCAGGTCTACAAATTCCTGAATTAAGCAGGTGACACACCCAGCTGCCTGAGCAGTGGAGCCAGTGCCCAGTGAACTGCCAGACCAGTTCCCCAGAACACACCCTGGAATTTGGGGAAGGGTCTTGCCTGAAACCTTAAAATACTAAATCACGAGGCTTTGAGCAGCTGGTGTTGTCTTTGTCTCCCTTCTTTCCCCCTCCCCCCCCCCCCCCCCCCCCCCCCGCTGCTTCCCCAGCTTCCTTTCCAGGTAAATGGTTCAATGTAGCTGCAGGTGGCTACAGTTGTTTGTCTTATTCTGATTTGTAATTAAAAGTTTGTTTATTGAATCTGGCTTTCTTCTCACACCTCCTTACTTCCTCCTCCCCTTCCACTTGATCTTCTTTCCTGTGTCTTTTTATGTTTGTATCTGTCTCTGTTCTTTTCTCTGTCTCTTAGTCTCTCAGTCTTTCTCTGTCTGTCCCTGTCTCTGTCCCTGTCTCTGTCTCTCTCTGTCTCTCTGTCTCTTTCTCTCTCTCTGTGTGCACGTGCACACACACATATGTAGGGTATAACAGTTACTTATTTTTGTTATATTATCCTATGTGAACTTGAGCAACACCTAGGAAAGAGAGGATAAAATATAATATATATTTCCATGTATTCTCACATAGAATACATGGAAAACATGATGCTGAAAACCTGGCTACACACATATGTGTTTGAAATGCAAATAACTGCATTGAGCATTTTAAACATTGCCATATTTAATATCACCTCCTCCAGATGTTATAAATCATAAAATATGAGTTTTGTAACTATATAGAAAAATAAAAATCCAAAACAAGCAAAATGATTTAATGCAAATTTTTAAATGCTTCAGAAAACCTGCTAAGCATTAAGGACGCATTTGAATGGACAAAGTGTCATATGGTTCTCCCTTTCCCATAGGAAGCCAGTCACTATCTCCTTTTGCCTTCTGAAGACACTCATCTCTAGCTCTGCATCCAAAGAGCAGTTAAGCCCTTCCGCATGCAGAGAGTTACAGTGCAGAATAATCACTTCAGAATCATCATTTTCTAGTTTCCCAGGCCATTCCAGATGTAACTGTTCTTCTATTTTATCCTTTAATAGGTATATCTTAAAAATAAACCAGGATGCATTTCTGAACATGATTCGGGAAGAATATATTTTGAAAACCTAGATATGTTTTTTTTTTTTTTTTGCATAGGATCATTTTTTTCTCCACTATGTATTTTTTTTAAAGTTAGAATTTCCCATACCTAGGGAAGCAAGAGACGTTTGTTCTATTGCTGTTTTCCTCTCGGGAGGCCTGACACTTGTGCCTTCTCAGGCAGAGAGGAAGAGGAAGTGCGTACAAGTGGGATTGTGCTGTTTTGGACACCTTACCACACCAGGTGAAAAGAATGTCAACAGAATGCCAGTGTTTGCTCATGAACAACTTCCTTAAGGTAAAACACAGCTTCATAAATAAATCCAAACATTCTAAAGCCCTACCCTCACCTTTAGCACAGACACAAAACACTCAAGGAAAATAATTTTAGCTTACAAGCAAGTTGTTTAAATACACTAAAGACACACATGAGAATGCATGATAAATGGTCAACATATTTATTTGTTTACATGTCTCAAACCTAATCTATGTCGGTAACATACAAAGCATCATCATATTATACTAGCATCACTTAAAGATCAGGTGTTCAGGCACTAGGGAGCAAACAGAAAGTATGAAAGCAGCCATCAGATTTCTCTGTAGTTATGCTGTCAGATCTTAGAGTTATCTAGTTCACCTATGGCAAAAGTTTTACACCAATCTCTCTGTTATCTGTATCACCTTCTCTTTTTATTTTAGCAAATAAAATGCAATTTTTACATTCATACTACCTTTAAATAAGGAGAAGTTCTTGGACATAAGCTATAGCGATCAGCAAATACAGGACCAAATAAAGAATCTTTCTCAAAATAATGAAAAAAAAAAGAAATGTAAGTGATTTTTTCCTATATATCTTTATCATATTTACATTTTGTGTGTTTAATATATAGCCTAGAAATTAAACAAAAGCAATTTATTGAGCCAAAAATTGCTATGAAGTATTTAATATAATGAATGCCGAAGGAAGGCTATACAAAACTATCTGTGTATATGCCAGTGTGTACAGGTCTGTATGTGTAGCTATGGAAATAGATCTAAATCAAACTCAATTAAGCACTTCTTGTCATATTTAGTACTATAAAACTGGAAGCATTTACCCACTTATAATGAAATACGTTTAAAAGTAGAACTTGTATATCATATTGTAAAAGTTCTGCTAATACATAGCAATTTACTAGAAATATGTTCATTACCTACTGAGTTAAACATAATGATGAAGGATCAGATAAATACCCATACTGATTATATTGTTTCCAACTATACCCTGTGGTTCACTGAACAGACTGTTTCATTTTCCTACACTTTAGATTTAGTATTTATTCAAGTTAATTTTTTTTTAAAAACAAATGCCCTTTGAGGGCTGGATGGATGGCTCAGTGGTTAAGAATGCTTGCTGCTCTTAAAGAGGATGAAAATTTGGTTCTTAGCACCCATGTCAAATGATTCAAAGACCTGTAACTACCGCTTCACATGGTCAGGTTGTCACAGGACTACCCCACTATGCTTGTACCAATTTGTCTTAGTCAGGGTTTCTATTCCTGCACAAACATCATGACCAAGAAGCAAGTTGGGGAGGAAAGGGTTTATTCAGCTTACACTTCTGCATTGCTGTTCATCACAAAAGGAAGTCAGGACTGGAACTCAAGCAGGGTTGGAAGCAGGAGCTGATACAAAGGCTCCTTACTGGAGAGATGTTCCTTACTGGCTTGCTTCCACTGACTTGCTCAGCCTGCTCTCTTATAGAAACCAAAAATACCAGCCCAGGGATGGTACCACCCACAAGGGGCCCTCCTCCTTGATCACTAATTGAGAAAATGCACAGATGGATCTCATGGAGGCACCTCCCCAACTGAAACTCCTTTCTCTGTGATAACTCCAGCCTGTGTCAAGTTGACATACAAAACCAGCCAGTACAATCATAGACTTCTACATAGAACAAGATACACTAAATCAATTAGAACAGAAAGTGGGGAGTAGCCTTGAACCTTTCAGTATAGGAGATACCTTCCTTAGCAGAACACCATCGCTCAGGCACTAAGGTCAACCATTAATAAATGGACCGCATGAAAATGAAAATCTGTACGTCAAAGAACATTGTCACTAGGACAAAATGATAGCCTATAGATGGGAAAAAGATCTTCACTAGGTCTACATCCAACAGAGGGCTAATATCCAAAATATAAAGAACTCAAGAAGACACTGACAAACCAAATAAGTCAATTTAAAAACGGGGTACAGAGGTAAACAGAGACTTCTCAACAGAGGAACCTTGATTGACTGGAAAAACCTTAAAGAAATGTTCAAGGAAATGCAAATCAAAATGACTCTGAGATTCTACCTTATACCCATCAGAATGGTTAAGCTCAAAACCTCACTGGGCAGTGCATGCTGATATAGAGCAAGAGAATCACTCTTCCTTTGCTGGTTGGAATACAAACTCTTATAACCACACTGGAAATCAATTTGGTGGTTTCTCAGAAGACTGAGACCTAGATATACCATTCTTGGGCTATTTCCAAAAGATGCTCCACCATTATGTTCACAGCAGTTTTATTCTTAATAGCCAGAAACTATTACATTATTTCCAACTGAAAACAACCTAGATAGAGATCCCTCAACTGAAGAATGGATATAGAAAATGTGGTTCATTTCCACAATGGAATACAATCCAGCCAAAAACAAGGACATCATGGATTTTGCAGGCAAATAGATAGAACTAGAAAATATTTTCCTGAGTGACATGATCCAGATCCAAACGGATATGCATGGGATATACTCACTTATAAGTGGATATTAACCATAAGCCATGCTATAACCAACATGATTAATCAAGTTATAATCAATAAATCCAAAGAAGCCAATTAACAAGGAGTGTCCAAGGGATGATGGTTGAATCTTTCTCAGAAGTGGAAATAAAATAGCTATCAGAGGTGGATGGAAGGAGGGAAATGGGTTGGAGAGAGGAGAGCAGGTTGCATGTCACAGGGCATGGCATTAGATATAGGGAGAACAGGGGAGAGGGAAGGGAAATCAGAGTTGGATACAGATGGGCAATCTCTAGGTGTGCCAGAGACCTAGGTTTAGGGGAGACTTTAGAGTGTCTATAGGAGCTACTCTAGCTGAGACTCCTAGCAGTGGGAGAGGGATATGAATCCTAAAGTGGTCACATCCTTTAGGTAGGAAGGACTCCCATTGTTGGGAGACAGAGGGGCTGGACAAGCAATGATTGCCTTAAATTGTCACCCATTCCATGAGCAAGAACCAATCTCTGACACTATGAATTATACTTTGTTTTGCTTGTACAGAAGCCTAGCACAACTAAACCCCAAGAGGCCCTAACTAGTAGCCAATGGAAAGAGATGCAGAGACCTGTAGCCAAACATTAGAGTCCAGAGAGTCTTATGAAAGTGGTAGGGAAAACATTGAGGGACCCACAGAGGATAGGGACCAACAGAGTCAACTAACCTGGACCCTTGGGGGCTCCCAGAGACTGAACCACCAACCAAAGAGCAAGTATGGGCTAAACACCTGCACAAACATAGCAGATAAGCAACTTGGTCTTAATGAGGTCCCCCCAAAAACTGGATCAGGGGTCTTCCCAAACTGAATATGAGCTTCATGTTCATGTAAACCCTGGGCTTAACTTTTGAGTGTGGTTACCAGTGTCTCATAAGAAAACTTTGGACATCTATGAATGTTATACTTTGTCAACAATAAGGGAGATATTTTTTCATTATTGATTCTTTTTCTCCTGTTAAACAAAATTATATGTATAAATCACTTGTATTATCATTTTTGAAGATTTTTCAAATAAGCTGTGATGTAGTTGACATGAGAAACTGTAAAAGGTATTTTTTCAGACTCATCTTTGATATCATAGGTATTTATGATGAATCAAAACTTTGCATTTTGGTTGTAGAAGATAGCATGAGTGGTCAAAGGTATTTTGGAAATACAGTGTGGAATTGTAATTTACTTACTTTCTTGAGTCTTCCAACCTACAGTGAAAATGCGAGAAGTGTTGACGGTGCTGTATTAGGTAATAGGAATCTTGGTTAGCCTTGCAAAGTGGAGATTACTTGATGGGGAACTGAATTACAGTTGTGTCCATTTTCTTAACTGGGTGCTGGAGTAGCATTTTATACTCCACAGATTTATTGTGAACCTCAAGTTCGAAAATTTCTATAAAAGTACGTTGGAAACTGCAAGAGAGGATGGAAATATATGATAGAGTTATTAATATCCTTTGGGCTCAATTTTGGTACAGCAGCAATTACTTGTAATTAGTTAAAATGAATATAGCAAGGGATTTGGGCTAATTTATGGGTTTGAATGTATCTGTGCCATGTAATTTAAGATTTTGTTTAATGGCAGTATCTTGGGCCTCTCTCTCTCTCTCTCTCTCTCTCTCTCTCTCTCTCTCTCTCTCTTTCTCTCTAAGGAATAATAAAAGCCAACAGCTTTAGATAGCAAAAACTTGCTGCTTCTTGTTGCCTACTTAGCCATTCTGCAAATCCATTTGTTTTGCTCTTTGCCAAACTGTTAGTTCACAGAGTCCTCTCTTAGAACTAATTGTCAATTAAAATAGTGGATGTGCATTGACAATGAATTTATTCTTTGTCTTTGACTTCAGGGGCTATGCAGTTAAGCTCACCCAATGCAAATTTCTATTGTTTCCTCTAAAGTCTTGATCATAAAGTCTTGACACTTAAATTATTTCCAAAAATCAATGATGACATGTCTAATTTTATGCCTAGTAGATCCACTTGTTTATCCAGGTTACTTTCCTGGTCTTTATAACCAAGAAGATGCTTTGGTTGTTTTTTTAGTGCTTCAAGTTCCCTCCACTCTACTTTCTTTGATCTAATATTATGTAATATTTATGAAAATTTTATTTTTGAAACCGAGAAAACATATTAAAACTAAAGATGGCCAGAGAGCTTTTCCTCTCTGATTTTTTTCAGATCAGTATTATTTCAAGAAAAATATAATTTATATTCCAAATTTATATTCTAGGTAAAATAAGGCCTCATTTATCTTGGGCTATAGTTTGGGAAACTTATAGCCAAGGGGCAGCATCCAGTGATGGCCATCACCCTCAGAGTCTCAAAACAGCACAGGGCAGCATTAGCTTTCAGGATACAAGGCCTGCACACAGTGTGTGTCTTCTGGTCTCTATTTTTCTTCTTACAAAGCTATTACAATTCCATGATGGGAACTCTATCCTAAAACCACTATTTAATTCTAAGCTCAAAGAACCTGCCAAAGAATCTGCCTCTAAACAGCAAGTTTCAAACCTCTCATTCCTTTCAGTAGATATCAAATTTCAATATGTGAAGTCTTTTTTTTTTATTCTTTTTTTTATTCGATATAATTTATTTACATTTCAAATGATTTCCCCTTTTCTAGCCCCCCCCCACTCCCCGAAAGTCCCGTAAGCCCCCTTCTCTTCCCCTGTCCTCCCTCCCACCCCTTCCCAGTTCCCCGTTCTGGTTTTGCCAAATACTGTTTCACTGAGTCTTTCCAGAACCAGGGACCACTCCTGCTTTCTTCTTGTATCTCATTTGATGTGTGGATTATGTTTTGGGTATTCCAGTCTTTGTAGATAAATACAAACCACCTTCAAATCCTAGCATTTTGCCTCCTTGCCCTCATGATTCATAATCTCTTTCATCCTGAGTACTGTCAGTCTTATCTTCATGTAGCATCAATCTAAATTGTGATGCACAAAATCATATTTGACACTCAATGTGAAAACAAAGGATATGATGTTTAAAATCAAAATGAGTTGTCTGCTCTCAGTATAAAAGGGTGCATGGTGGTATAGAGTGCAATTCCACACTTGGGAAATAGCAATAAAGAGACAGTGCTGAAGAGAGAGGATGCTCACAGAAGGAAGACACTCAAGAGAAGGAAGGCAGGGAAACGTGGTAGAAATGGTGCAATGTAGTGTACTCATATAAAAATGCTTAAACAATAGATTAAAGGTGACATTTAAAATGATAATTTTTATGCATATGCATTATCTTTATACTTCCTCAACAGTTGGAATTTTATTTAGAAGGGCCCAAAGATGCATTTTGGGTAGTAACCACATCAATGGTCTGTGAAATGTTTACTTCTAAATCTTGTATACTCTGAACATATGTATCATGTCCTAAGAATTTCTAATTTTAAGTTAATGTTTTGATATCCTTGATAATTTTAGGGCAATTACTAACTTAATTCAAACTGGCTATGTTTTAAATATATTTTACATTTGTTTATTCTTCTAGATTGTTTGAATGCATTTACATTCATGAAAAGACCTGTATATAGAAGTCAGAGGACAAATCGAAGATATTGATTCTTTCTCTCTACCACGTGTACTCTCGGGATCAAACTCAGGCCATCAAACTTGTTCGGAAAGTTCATATACTCACTGAGCCACGTCATGAACTCACTGAGCGCTGAAGATACAATTAGCATATCAAATGATTCCCATGAAGAAGGAAGAAGAGGGCATCCTGGAAAGGCTTGATCCAGCATTGTAGGGGAGTACCAGGACAGAGAAAAGGGAGGGGGAATGATAGGAGAATGGATGGAGAGAAGAGGACTTATGGGACATATGGGGGGGGACTGGGAAAGGGGAAAGCTTTTAGAATGTAAACAAAGAATATAGAAAATAAATAAAGAACTGTAAATAAAAAAAAAAGAAAATGGGAAGTTTTAGGTTTTCAACCATGAATACATAGACAATAAATTATACATTATCCCCCTAAAAAAAAAAAGAAAGAAATTACCTAAATAAACTGGATTATCCCTTGATAATGAGTTCATGTGCTTGAGTTATACTTTAAATTTTGTCTTTTAAATAAATTAAATGTCATTTTTCTGAGTTAAATAGAATCAATTAAGTCATTTTTCTGGAGGAGGGCTCACAATATGTTCTTCTTTAATTATCTATAGGCAGTTAATGCTTGCTGTAGGAAAAATATTTTTATGTGGTATGGAGAATGGATGGAGAAAAGAGGATTTATGGGACATATTGGGGGCACTGGGAAAGGGGAATGCTTTTAGAAGTAAACAAAGAATATAGAAAATAAATTACTTAAATAAAGTGTATTCATGATTTTGTAAATATCTTCAGTTATCCCTCACTTATATTTCCATAAGCAACACTTAATTAAAACTAATTGGGTTATAAAAGTCTTTGAAGTAGAGGGAGCCAGGTAAAAAGGGGAAAGAGTGTAGGGGAACAGGAGAGAAAAATGGAACAAGAGAAAATAGTGGAGATTGAATATTATTAAAATATAGTACATGTATTTATGAAAATGTCACAACAAAACACACTAGTATATATAATTAAAAGCTTATAGAATGTCAATAAATCAAGATATTCAATCTTATGGATTTATATTTGTCCTGGAACATTGATTGAGGTGAAGGATGACTCTAACCTAATGTACCCCTCTGCTTAAGATACCTTGTGCAGAACAAAGCTTCCTATTTTCTTTTGCATAAGCTACTGCCTTAGGAATCGCATAGTACTTATAAGCCACCTGGTCACTCACAGGAATGTATGCTTATCGGTGGTATTTCCACATCTCCACAAAACATTTTTGATCATCTTCTTGATTGAGAACTTGGCTTGAGCTTTGATCTTGAGCAAAGATCCTCAGCTCAAAGGACCTGCAAATGTCTTGATTATTTTTCTATTGCTATGATAAAAAAATATGACCAAGGCAACTTATAAAACTTATAAAAAACTTTTCATTTGGGGCTCATAGTTTCAGAGGGCTACTATCCATGACCATCATGGCAGGGACATAGCAATAAGTAGACAAGGCAGTTTAAACCAAGAGTTTATGTCCTTTTCTACAAGCATGAGACAAAAAAAGCTACCTGGGAATGGGAAGGTGCTGTGGACCAGTGTCAACTTGGGAGAGTATACTAAGGAAGGTTGTTTGTGGAGGATGTGGAGGATGAACAATTTGGAGTCAGTGATGGATGCAAGCTGACTGTTCTCTGTTCTGCTTGAGGTAGCTCTCTGTTCAAGATTCCTCTTGTGCAGGCCAAAGCCCCCTCTTTTATTTTGCAAAAACTGCTTCCTTGGGAATTGCATATTCTTAAGGGCTGTCCTGAAGATCACAGCTTTACCATTTTGCTGAGGAATATCAGACATATTCTCGATTTTTGGAATTCTGCTGCTGTTTTATCATGGAGTCATTAACATTGGCAGGGAGAACATTTCACAAAGGAGGAACACAAAGGGAAGTATATACATCATTATACAGACAAGCTTATGTCCGCAGCAACTGTCAGCACTAGAGAAGACCCTTGCCACGCTGGCTCTGTTCCAGGGGTGGGAACCTTGCCACACTGTCCCTCCCAAGCCTTGCCTGGCCTTGCAGGCATGGGATTTTAAACCTCAGAGCATACCACAGTGGCACATCTCCTCCAGCAAGGCCATACCTCCTAACCCTTCTCAAACAGTTTCATCAACTGGAAAACAAGTATTTAAATATTTGAGTCTATGGAGGCCATTCTCATATAAAGCAATACATCCTTCAATGTCCCTTTTTATTAATATCACACTCAGATCATTTCTATACACTCTTAATGAATCATAGTAAAGAACAACTTATAGTATTTTCGACATATAACTGGAGCCATATTTCAATCACCATACTTTCTAATTGAACCTTAATCTCAGGAAACTATTTATTAAACAGTAACCATCGGCTCTAGGCTTTGATATATGGACCTAAAATCCTGTTAAACATGAAAAACCATTGTATCAAAAGAAAAGATGATAATTGATGTCAGAAACTTTCAGATATTACATAACGAATGAATTAAAGGAATTAATCAATACTGTGAAACCATATAACACTGGTTAAGCTCTCTAGTCATTTGGATAGATGCCACTAAGAACTGCAACAATACGTAGTTGGCTAATGCTTTAGTTCTTCTAAAACTCTTATCCTTGGTCTTTGGTTACATAAACCACTTTAATAAAATTGCCATTGAAGGTAGCACTGGCAGCTGTCATCAATTCCTGTGGTCATTTTTAAAGCCATTGCTACAACCAAAGCAAAATGGCTATCTTTAAAGAGCAGAAGTAGAATAAAACACATGACAGTAATCGTGGTTTGACGTGGCATAGGCCAATTGATTTCCAGAACCAGAGCTGAATAGAAATAACTGCATTATTTAAATTATTATGATCAAAATGGGTGCTAGGACAGACTCAGAGTCGCTGTGTGTGTTTTGCGCTCTCTGTCCGGACCACCCATGTTCAGAGGCTAAGCTGAATCTGATAGTCAACAGTTGCCTAAGGAAGTGGGAAGAAGCATAAATGATTGCTTTACTTTTGTTGGGCCAAAGCTTCCCAGCAGCTTGGTAACATCCATGCAATATGCTTGCAATTTAAAATTGCCTGTTTCCAGTAAAAGAGTGAAGCAGGTATCAACACCTACAAAACTGTCACAAAGGCAAAGGTGAGAAAGAATGTTCAGATAAAAACAAAGAAGGAAAGTCATATTTACAAGCAATTAAATTTTAGAGTGTTCTAGATAGCCTTCAGATAGCTGTAAATTGGATGGCATGATTGAACAATTTGAGGGAGATTTAAAATTTTTAAGGATTTAAATGCACCAGGCAACAAGAAAGCAATAATGGTTACAATACTGAAATATAATACTAAAATGGCTGTGAATTAAAATGTGTACCAAAACAAATAGAGAAATTTTAGAAATAAAAATATAGTTACTGGAATGAAGAACAGAGAGAGGGAGAGAGGGAGAGAGGGAAAGAGAGAGAGAGAGAGGGAGAAAGAGAGAGAGACGGAGAGAGAGGGAAAGAGAGAGAGAGAGAGGGAGAAAGAGAGAGACGGGGAGAGAGAGAGAGAGAGAGACGGAGAGAGAGAGGGAAAGAGAGAGAGAGAGAGGGAGAAAGAGAGAGAGACGGGGAGAGAGAGAGAGAGAGAGAGAGAGAGAGAGAGAGAGAGAGAGAGAGAGAGAGAGAGAGAGATTGCCAGAATAAGCAATGAGCATCAGTTAGGGAAGTAAAGAGAAAACTAATTATTTAGAAATAGTGGTGATTGGCCTACAATATGCATGTGAAAAATTGTGGAAGGGCAAATGATTAACCAAGAACTAATCTAGATGAAAATTTAAAATACTCAGAAACAGCAGAGACCAAAGCAAGATACCTGTAGTCACTTCGAAGTAGAAAATTAAACAGCATTTATGTGCATCTTTAAATGGTTGTTTACTAAGAAAAACACTAGGAAAACATAGTATACATATGAGTAATAGATTTTATCACTTGGAGAAGTTCAGGGGAAATTATTTTAGCTCAAAGCAAATCATATTCCAGAGGCAGGTGTCAGAATAGAGAGAAACGAGGGAAAATAAAATGTGATTATACATTGATTAAATCACATCATTTTTTGCTAAGTTTTTGTTGCTTTCCTTTTGAAAAAGTCAAGATAATATAGTCTATGTTATATATATAAAATATAGTCTAGATAATATATGGAAATAATATAGATATGATTTGATGTAAGAGGAAGATATACAAATTAGCTTTAAATTGATTGAAAATCCTGAAGAGAGCATATATTACTAACTAGCAAGTTTGCTGTGTGGAAAGGGGTCCTAACTGGATGATAAATGACAAAGACCCATGTCAAGGTTCTTGGCCTTCCCTTTTCTGTTATCCACAAAAAACAATGTTAAAAACTGAATATTGACAAAAATAAAATATAAACATAGAAAAAGTAGGAATTACTCCATGACTTTGTAAAGAAAGCATTCACAAAACTAAATACTTAAAAAATAGGAATATGATGATGATGATGATAATAATAATGCCATATGAAAGTTTTAGGCTTTTAAAAATACTATTTTTACAGCAAAATAAATGAAAAGAAGCCATGAAAAGTCAAGGGAAAATAGAAATAAAAATCTCCAGATGTAAGTGAAGTTCAGTGTTAGGGTTTGAGGATGAAGTGGCTGCCTGGAACCTGTGTGAAGCCGTAGTTTCTCTTGGGGACCATATCACTAAGGTGAGTGGACCCTAAGGACTCAGGCTTCTTCCATGACTCAGCATCACTGGTTTCATCATTGGACAGCACTGTTTTGAGTGGTAGAGGAGTTCATTTGGACGATGTAAGTACTGGGTCCATGAGGTAGAGAGTCTCCTCCTCTGTGGCTCGCCTGATCCCTGCCATGGTGTTGAGCCCGGCGTTGGGCTTACAGACATGGAAACAGGCAGACAGGCACTACAAACACTGCCTGGCAATCCACACACACCTTTCCTTCTTTAATCACTTTCTGTTGGGCATCATTTGCAACGATGTAGCCAGCGATGCTTAGTAACTCACACAACTCGCAGTCCACTTAGCTATGAAAATACAGAATTTGTCAAAATGTGTGTTATTTCTCATTATTTGTACTTATTAGCATAGAATATCACTGTGTATTCAGGCTTGTGATGTCCATGCCATCTGATTATAGGGATTATAAGTGTGCACCAACATGCCTGGCTGAAAATGGATTTTACAATATTTATTTTAAATCTTGTTTTTAAGAGGCAGAAACAATGACAAGGAGTAACTAAATTTGAAAAAAAGACACAAAACAAAAATAAAATGCAATTAATCAACCATGTCAACCAAGAGTTGGTACATTGTAATAGTTAAACAGATAATTATCATGGTCAAGCATGGTGTGGCGATATATAATTTCAACTGTGTGAGACTAAGACTCAGAACTGTGGGACTACATAGAAAGAATCTATGAAACAGCATATGAAAGAAACAAAAGTGAAAAAGGGAACATCCTTAAATATTAAATTGTAAATATTAAGTCAGATGTAAGGCAGGTCCCCAAAGCATGGTGACCACTATAATAACAAAAGTATTCACCAGTATGGAGAGTTTTGGGGCTCTCTTGTAACTAAAGTATACAAAAATATGAATTTACTAGATATTTTCAGTTAAGGGTGAGACTTTGAAGTATTTTCTGTGATTCCTATTGCCCAAATATTATCAACATTATAGATAATAAAAGCAATGCAGTTTACAGCAATACTATCAGGAAGGCAGTTAGAGTTTGATCATTAAGCTGGGACTTGCATGATGCCATTTCATGGCTTTATAAGAAAAATAAATAAGGAGAGATCTGACTTAGTATTTGTACTGTATCTGATATGCCCTGACATACTGTGGAAAATCAGAAAGACCCTTACTGGGTGATAATACTTCTCATAAATTACCTTGTCTCAGTAGTTTTGTTTAGCAACAGAAACACACTAAGACATACTCAGATTCCTTTTCAAGGTCAGTGTAACCATAAGAGAAAAATGAGATAAAGACTTTGTAAGACCATCCAGAGACTGACCCACCTGGGGATCCATCCCATATATAGTCACCAAATGCAGACACTATTGTGGATGCCAAGAAGGGCATGCTGACAGGAGCCTGATATAGCTGTATCTTGAGAGACGACTCTGCCAGAGCCTGACAAATGAAGATGTGGATGCTCACAGCTAACCATTGGGCAATTCACAGGGGTCTCCAATGGAGGAATTAGAGAAAGGACTGAAAGAACTGAAGGTGTTTATAACACCATAGGAAAAACAACAATATTAATCAAGCAGAGCCCGAGGTCTAAACCATCAACCAAGGAGTATACATGGAGGGACCCATGACTCCAGAAGTATATGTAGTAGAAGATGGCCTTGTTGGGCATCAATGGGAGAAGATGCCCTTGGTCCTGTGAAGGCTAGCTGCCCCAGTGTAGAAGAATGTGTGGGCAGAGAGGTGGGAGTGGGTGGGTGGAAGAACTACTTCATAGAAGCAGGGGGATGGGGGATGGGATAGGGAGTTTCTGTGTGGGATTGGAAAAGGGGATAACATTTGAAATGTAAATAAATAGAATATTTAAAAAAATAGAGATTGAGAGAAAAGAAAATTTCTAAGATGAATATGAATAAAATAAATTGTATTGACTTGAAAACCCCAATCCCAAATTATTAACCAAAATATGAACAAATTTTAATATATTTTGACAAATTAGGGGCATTTCAGAATAATATAGCAGGACAATTTTTGGTGAAGGAATAAATGTTGATATGAATTGACACATATAAGTTGATAAATGTTTTTTCTTTATATTATTCTTTTTTATTTACATTTTAATTCCATATAATTTTATTTACATTTCAAATGATTTCCCCTTTTCAAAGCCAGGACCAAATAGATCATCTAAACAGTCCCATAACCCCTAAAGAAATAGAAGGGGTCATAGAAAGTCTTCCAACCAAAAAAAGCACAGGACCAGATGGTTCAGTGCAGAATTCTATTAGACCTTCAAAGAAGACCTAACACCAATACTCTTCAAACAAATACTATTCCACAAATTAGAAACAGAAGGAACACTACCCAATTCCTTCTACGAAGCCACAATTACACTGATATCAAAACCACATAAAGATCCAACAAAGAAAGAGAACTTCAGACCAATTTCCCTTATGAACATCGATGCAAAAATACTCAATAAAATTCTTGCAAACCGAATCCAAGAACACATAAAAATGATCATCCACCATGATCAAGTAGGCTTTATCCCAGGGATGCAGGGTTGGTTCAATATACGGAAATCCATCAATGCAATCCATTACATAAACAAATTCAAAGAAAAAAACCACATGGTCATTTCATTGGATGCTGAAAAAGCATTTGACAAAATTCAGCATCCTTTCATGCTTAAAGTCTTGGAAAGAACAGGAATTCAAGGCCCATACCTAAACATAGTAAAAGCAAATATACAGCAAACCGGTAGCCAGCATCAAACTAAATGGAGAGAAACTTGAAGCAATCCCACTAAAATCAGGTACTAGACAGGGCTGCCCCCTTTCTCCTTAGCTTTTCAATATTGTACTTGAGGTACTAGCTCGGGCAATTAGACAACATAAGGAGGTCAAAGGAATACAAATTGGAAAGGAAGAAGTCAAACTATCATTATTTGCAGATGATATGATAGTCTACCTAAGTGACCCAAAAAACTCCACTAGAGAACTCCTACAGCTGATAAACAACTTCAGCAAAGTGGCAGGTTATAAAATCAACTCAAGCAAATCAGTAGCCTTCCTATACTCAAAGGATAGGCAGGCTGAGAAAGAAATTAGAGAAATGTCCCCCTTCACAATAGCCACAAACAGTATAAAGTACCTTGCGGTGACTCTTACCAAACATGTGAAAGATCTGTATGACAAGAACTTCCAGACCCTGAAGAAGGAAATGTAAGAAGACCTCAAAAAATGGAAAAACCTCCCTTGCTCATGGATTGGCAGGATTAATATAGTTAAAATGGCCATTTTGCCAAAAAGCAATATACAGATTCAACACAATACCCATCAAAATCCCAACTCAATTCTTCATAGAGTTAGAAAGAGCAATTCTCAAATTCATCTGGACTAACAAAAAACCCAGGATAGCTAAAACTATTCTCAGCAACAAAAGTTGATAAAAGTTTAATACTGCTTTAAGATTTCGAATCTTAACATATTTTAGGAGATTCTTATTTAAAAAAGTATCATTGCTTCATTTCAAGCATCAATTTTTAATCATTAAAAGTTTGTTTTAATTTCAAACAATACAATTTGGTTCATAAAAATTACAGAACTCTCATAAAATGAGCAAGACAAAATATGATGCTAATTAGGTATAACACTTTGGTCCATATAATATTATTGCTCTATGACAGCTAATCAATTAGACTACAAAATAGTTTACTACTACTGAATGTATATAGTATATAATACTAGACATAACAATATATTTTCTACAGAGAATAAGCATTAAAGAGAAACATTGAAGAAAGTGGATAGAGATATGGGTCATTTTTGACAAACAGCAAAACAACATCATAATTCTCTTCATCACATTAACTCATGTACTTACTGTAATTGCTAAAGTCTTAGATCCTGTTCAGATCTGGAAAATGGAAAGATAGAGAAAAAAGGATATGATTTTGGTTATGTAATACTTCTTTATATCAAGAGTCAATAAACAGAATCTCAACAGAGAGCTGAATTCTCATAGGAATGCCAAGGCAACAAGTAGATTAATCACGCAAAGATGGACCTCAAGCTAGGCATGCTGGCTCCATATAAGAAAGGAGGAGAAGCGCATTCTTTATTGCAAACCTTATGCGCCAAAATAGTCCTGCAGGATCCAAGTCTTAAACATAAAATCAAAGTTATACAGCCTTTAGAAACACAGCTCACATGCTGTGGTCTCCATGGTATGACTTCTGCCAGATGCCAACTTCATGCTGTTTTGCTTTCCAGCCTCCAAAACCATAAGCTTATTTTCCAACTTGACATGCCAGCATGAATGTGGGCAATCTCACATGTTCCCATGCCTAGATGAATAGCCTCAGATGATTAATGACTGCAGAGAGAGGAAGAATAAGTCATCTCAAGGGAAGACCTCTTGATAGTTAATCCAATCACAAGCAGTCAGACCCTAAACACATGTATTCATGAGAAACTGTAAAGGGACAGAAGATTGTACATATAAGTAAAATGTGTGTGTGTGTGTGTGTGTGTGTGTGTGTGTGTGTAAAAACAATAAGATAAAGAATAAGAGACCATGAATATGAGAGGGGAAGGAGGCATGGGAGGAGTTGGCCAGAGAAGGAGAAAAAGTCTCAAAAATACTTGTAGAAATTTTACATAAGACCATGAAGAAAATGTTGGCAAACTTATCATCCAAATCTTTTAGATAAAAGATGGTTTTGCCCTATGTAACCAAGAATAGGCTATAATATTAAAAAATAAAGAAAAATAATTGATCTAGTTAAAAAATTAAATACTGCATATGCCAAACAGTTCAAAGAACATGATAATGTTATCTTGAATGTAAGAGACTGTTTCAATATATGCTATAGAAAATTATTATTATTTTCCCAGTATGTCACTCTGTATACTAGGCTTATCTTAAACTCCAGGTTACCTTCCTGACTCAACATTCCAAGTGTTTAAATTATAGACCTGGGCACCTACAACTTTACCTCTATATCTGCCCTCTACTCTTGCAACCTCCTTCACAAAAGAATATATATATATATATTCTTTTTTATATATAATCTTATTTATATGTGTGTGTGTGTGTGTGTGTGTGTGTGTGTGTGTGATTGTTTGCCACACAGCATTGTGTGTGATAATATTTTTGCCCAGATTTACTTGCAAATGTTAATTGCAGTGAGTCATTGGTTTGGTTCCAGGCTTCTGGCTTCGGGAACACTATTAATACTGGCTCCTCACTGGAACTCATCTTGAACATTCTGTTGTTGCCCTGTGCATTATTTGCAGCTTTGAGTATATAGGATCTGCCTATTCATATGCTCCAGCAATTCATAGATGAGGTAGATGTTGTGGTAGGCCTACTCAAAACCCTGGGTCTGGGCCTGTGTGGTTAGTTGTGTTTGTCAACACACCAGTTTCCCACTTTGCCCAGGTTAGGTAGAGGAAGTTCTCCTACTCAAGGCAGCCTGCAAGGATCTGGATTGGTTCTCCCATGCTCATGCCCTGGGGTGGGAGTAGCTCTCCCACACCCATGCCACCAGGGCCAGCTCTCCAGCACTACCTCAGCTAGAGGTGAAGCCTGCTCACCCTAGTGTCTAGCATTAAACATTTAATAAAACATTGATCTTTCCAAATATGATTGAGAACCAAAGTAAATAATTGACTGCTACCACATTTCAGAGCCAGTAGAATTTCTAATTGTATTCTAAATAGTTACACTTATGCCCAAAGAGATGTAGTCCTCACTGTCACCAGAGAAGCATGCTCTAGGAGCAGATAAATATGATCTCAAAAACCCATAACAAGTCAAAATTCAGACAACAACTAAATTTGGGGTGCACAGCCCTAAAGGATACATCAACAATACTACTTCTACACCTAAGGCTTAGGGAACATCACAGAAGAGGGGGTGAAAAGATTATAAGTGCCCAAGGACCAGAATGTCTACAGTAACATGGTGTCTTCTATATATGATAGGGAAGCTTCCCCCTGGATTCTCAACAATAATGCACGCCTAAACAATATCTGCTCAATTCCACAGCTAACTGATATACCAGCAGGAATGCAGAAATCTTATATGACCCCACTCCTAGATGAAAAGCTACCATCAGTTAATGACTATTGGGATCAGGAAAGTGAGATCTCTCTCAAGAGCAAGCCTCAGATAGGTTATTGTGGAGATTTGAATAGGAATGGTCCCACAGACTCACGTGCTTGAATTCTTGCCTCATAGGGAGTGGCACTATTCAGAGGTGTGCCATGTTGGAGGATATGCGTCATTGTGGGGGTCCTATGCTTTGAGGTCTCCTATGCTCAAATTATCCCCAGTGTGACACGGTCTCCTTAGATGCCTTTGGATCACGATGAAGAACTCTCAGCTCCTCCAGCACCATGTCTGCCTGCACGCTACCATATTTCCTGCCATGACAACAATGGACCAAACCTGTGAAACTGTAATCCAGCCTCTGACTAAATGCTTTTCTTTATAAGAGTTGTGGTCATGGTGTCTCTTCACAGCAATAAAACTCTAACTAAGGCAGTTATCTAATCCCAAGTGTTCAGCCCTGAACACACACACACACACACACACAAATAACATTTACATATACACTTAGATATGTAACAATAATAAATAAATAAGAATAGGTCCATAACTTTTCAAGGTGTTAGGGGGCATAAGAGGAGTTGGAGGTGGAAGAGGGAGGGGAGGATATGTCACACAGTATTTGTGTCTGCAACTCTCCAAAAATTTACAAAATTTAAATAAAGATAGTCTTAAATATAAGAAAGGATACTAGAGTATTTGAGCTAAATGAAATTTTTACTCAGTTTTGAAAAAGTATCTTTTGTAAAATAACATTTTATTTATTTGCATTCCAGTCATTGCCCTTCCCTCTCAGTTCCCCTCCCAGAATTTGCCATCCCTTCCCTCTTCCCTCTTGCCTCCATGAGGGTGCTCCCCACCACAACAGGTCTCCCTCTTTCATGGTGCCTCAAGTCTTTCCAGGATTAAGCTCATTTTCCCTCACCAAGACCAGACTAGGCCGACCTCTGCTACATATGTGCTAGGGGCCTTGGACTCGCCCGGTATGCTCCTGGTTAGTATGTTTGGGAACTTCCTTGGATCTGGATTAGCAGAGACTCTTGGTATTCCTATGGGGTTGCTTTTCCCTTCAGCTTCTTCATTCTTTCCCCTAATTCAACCAAATTATCCAATTAAAAAATGGGTACAGAGCTAAACAGAGAAAAAGATTCTTAATGCAAATGAAAAAAGGATATAAGGTCTTTAGGACTAAGCAAATTTAACCAGGTTTATAAAGAGCATTAATAAGTATCCACACTGCATGCTTTTAGCAATTTTCTAAATATTGTAGTTAGTTCGTGTAGTTTGATTAGCAGAAATGGAAAATGTGGAAGATTTATGTAATGGGATTAGTAGTATGCTATGTAATCACTTCCTGTAAAACATTTGCTTTATTTTGTAAACAACATTTTCTTAACATTAAAAAATAGCAAATATTAGAAAGAATATTTTATGGTAATTAGATCTGATATAAATATTTCATTTAGGTTTGACACATTCAGCTATAGAGGTAAGAAGTGCCCAAGGCAATGGTACTATTTTAAAAGTGAAATATTTCGCAGAAAATTAAAGATGGTTTACTTAAAATCTCATTTTCATATGAACCCTTCCACCCTACCCATAGATAAAGGTAAAGCCTAACATCATTATAACTCATTATATGTATATATAATATATATAATGTAATATAACTCATATATAATATAGTATAACTTATTAAAGCATCAATAATGAGTGATTATATATGAGATAAGATATCAAATTGCTTTGCCATGGAATGTGATCAGTGTGAAAATGGCTTTAGTAGTACTTGTAGATAAGTCAGTGGCTCTTTTATAAACTAACTGCTATTTTGTGTAGGAGAGCAATATCCATCCATGCCAGTGGTAAATATTTCCCAACTGTGATACATATAAATATAGCACTGTTGTAAAGAAATGCAAACATGTGTCCCACCCACTTCTTTCCTTTATCTCCTCACCCAGAGAATCCTGGCAAAGGCATCTCTGGTGCTGTCTGCATGATGCTACCAGAAGAGTTTTCTGATCCTTCTGTAGCTCTTGGGCTGTATTGCTCTGTCTATACAGACTAGACGTGCTTCTTGAAGACCAGTCCCTTCTTATTTTATTTTCTCCAATACTAATTGCCTCACCCTGATATTGTGCCAAAAGAATGCTAGTTCTTCCAAGATCTAATTCTTTTCTTTTCTTTGCTAGTTAGCATAAAATCCCTCTTACAGTAAATCCTTTTAGTTAACTAAAAGCTCAGTGCCTATGAACCTGCTTCCAACCCCGTGATGGTTAAGTTTAAATGTCAATTTTCCATGATTTAGACTCACCTGAGAAGGGTTCTCCAGTTGAGGAATTGAATCTTGATTACCTTAATTTATGTGGGAAGGTTTTGGCCCAGATGCGGGCAGCAGAATTTGGTAGTCGCCCAGATAAAAAAAGACACCGTAAAGAAGGAAAATTCTAATGGCTGAATATACACAATGGAGTACTATTCAGCCATTAGAAACAATGAATTCATGAAATTCTTAGGCAAATGGATAGAGCTAGAGAACATCATACTAAGTGAGGTAACCCAGACTCAAAAGGTGAATCATGGTATGCACTCACTAATATGTGGTTATTAACCTAGAAAACTGGAATACCCAAAACATAATCCACACATCAAATGAGGTACAAGGAGAAAGGAGGACTGGCCCCTGGTTCTGGAGAGACTCAGTGAAACAGTATTCGGCAAAACCAGAACAGGGAAGTGGGAAGGGGTGGGTGGGAGGACAGGGAAAGAGAAGGGGACTTAAGGGACTTTCGGGGAGTGGGGGACTAGAAAAGGGGAAACCATTTGAAATGTAAATAAATTATATCGAATAAAAAAAAAGAAAAAAGAAAAAAAAGAAAAAAAAAAGAAGGAAAATTCTGCTGGCTTGACCTTCTTTCTCACTGCCTAGTTAATTTACCTTCTAGCTGCTGCTGCTGATTCCTCCACTGATAGTAGATCAACATTTCCAGACTTCGAGTATGGACTAAGGACACTTGGCTTTCTAGGACTCCTCCAAATTTTCCATACTAGATTGAAGACACTGAATCCCCTAGCCACTGGGGCTCTCTCCAACGACTATGGGATTCTTCTCTGCCATTGGTGTATTACTCTGTATGCCAAGAGTACTCTCTCTCTCTCTCTCTTTCTCTCTCTGTATATATATATATATATATATATATATATATATGTGTGTGTGTGTGTGTGTTTGTGTGTGTGTGTGTGTGTGTTTGTGTGTGTGTGTGTTCATATATATATATTACTACATACATGCATTAATACATATATATATATAATATACATTATATACTATATATATCATACTCTATGGTTTATGTTTCTTTTTTTTTTAATTTTTTTTTCATTCTTTTTTTTTATTCGATATAATTTATTTACATTTCAAATGATTTCCCCTTTTCTAGCCCCCCCCTCCCCGAAAGTCCCGTAAGCCCCCTTCTCTTCCCCTGTCCTCCCTCCCACCCCTTCCCAGTTCCCCGTTCTGGTTTTGCCAAATACTGTTTCACTGAGTCTTTCCAGAACCAGGGACCACTCCTGCTTTCTTCTTGTATCTCATTTGATGTGTGGATTATGTTTTGGGTATTCCAGTTTTCTAGGTTAATAACCACTTATTAGTGAGTGCATACCATGATTCACCTTTTGAGTCTGGGTTACCTCACTTAGTATGATGTTCTCTAGCTCCATCCATTTGCCTAAGAATTTCATGAATTCATTGTTTCTAATGGCTGAATAGTACTCCATTGTGTAGATATACCACATTTTTTGTATCCACTCTTCTGTTGAGGGATACCTGGGTTCTTTCCAGCATCTGGCAATTATAAATAGGGCTGCTATGAACATAGTAGAGCATGTATCCTTATTACATGGTGGGGAATCCTCTGGGTATATGCCCAGGAGTGGTATAGCAGGATCTTCTGGAAGTGAGGTGTCCAGTTTTCGGAGGAACCGCCAGACTGCTTTCCAGAGTGGTTGTACCAATTTGCAACCCCACCAGCAGTGGAGGAGTGTTCCTCTTTCTCCGCACCCTCTCCAACACCTGCTGTCTCCTGAATTCTTAATCTTAGCCATTCTGACTGGTGTAAGATGAAATCTTAGGGTTGTTTTGATTTGCATTTCCCTAATGACTAATGAAGTTGAGCATTTTTTAAGATGCTTCTCCGCCATCCGAAGTTCTTCAGGTGAGAATTCTTTGTTTAACTCTGTACCCCATTTTTTAATAGGGTTGTTCGGTTTTCTGGAGTCTAACTTCTTGAGTTCTTTATATATATTGGATATTAGCCCTCTATCTGATGTAGGATTGGTGAAGATCTTTTCCCAATTTGTTGGTTGCCGATCTGTCCTCTTGATGGTGTCCTTTGCCTTACAGAAACTCTGTAACCTTATGAGGTCCCATTTGTCAATTCTTGCTCTTAGAGCATACGCTAATTGGTGTTCTGTTCAGAAACTTTCTCCCAGTACCGATGTCCTCAAGGGTCTTCCCCAGTTTCTTTTCTATTAGCCTCAGAGTGTCTGGCTTTATGTGGAGGTCCTTGATCCATTTGGATTTGAGCTTAGTACAAGGAGACAAGGATGGATCAATTCGCATTCTTCTGCATGCTGACCTCCAGTTGAACCAGCACCATTTGTTGAAAAGGCTATCTTTTTTCCATTGGATGTTTTCAGCCTCTTTGTCGAGGATCAGGTGGCCATAGGTGTGTGGGTTCATTTCTGGATCTTCAATCCTGTTCCATTGATCCTCCTGCCTGTCACTGTACCAATACCATGCAGTTTTTAACACTATTGCTCTGTAGTATTGCTTGAGGTCAGGGATACTGATTCCCCCAGATTTTCTTTTGTTGCTGAGAATAGTTTTAGCTATCCTGGGTTTTTTGTTGTTCCAGATGAATTTGATAATTGCTCTTTCTAACTCTGTGAAGAATTGAGTTGGGATTTTGATGGGTATTGCATTGAATCTGTATAGTGCTTTAGGCAAAATGGCCATTTTAACTATATTGATTCTACCGATCCATGAGCATGGGAGGTTTTCCCATTTTTTGAGGTCTTCTTCCATTTCCTTCTTCAGAGTCTTGAAGTTCTTGTCATACAGATCTTTCGCATGTTTGGTAAGAGTCACCCCAAGATACTTTATACTGTTTGTGGCTATTGTGAAGGGGGTCATTTCCCTAATTTCTTTCTCAGCCTGCTTATCCTTTGAGTATAGGAAGGCCACTGATTTGCTTGAGTTGATTTTGTAACCTGCCACTTTGCTGAAGTTGTTTATCAGCTGTAGGAGCTCTCTAGTGGAGTTCTTTGGGTCACTTAGGTAGACGATCATGTCGTCTGCAAATAATGATAGTTTGACTTCCTCCTTTCCAATTTGTATCCCTTTGACCTCCTTATGTTGTCGAATTGCCCGAGCTAGTACCTCAAGTACAATATTGAAAAGATAAGGAGAAAGGGGGCAGCCTTGTCTGGTCCCTGATTTCAGTGGGATTGCTTCAAGTTTCTCTCCGTTTAGTTTGATGCTGGCTACCGGTTTGCTGTATATTGCTTTTACTATGTTTAGGTATGGGCCTTGAATTCCTGTTCTCTCCAAGACTTTAAGCATGAAAGGATGCTGAATTTTGTCAAATGCTTTTTCAGCATCCAATGAAATGACCATGTGGTTTTGTTCTTTGAGTTTGTTTATGTAGTGGATTGTATTGATGGATTTCCGTATATTGAACCAACCCTGCATTCCCGGGATAAAGCCTACTTGATCATGGTGGATGATCGTTTTGATGTGTTCTTGGATTCGGTTGGCAAGAATTTTATTGAGTATTTTTGCATCGATGTTCATAAGGGAAATTGGTCTGAAGTTCTCTTTCTTTGTTGGATCTTTGTGTGGCTTTGGTATCAGTGTAATTGTGGCTTCGGAGAAGGAATTGGGTAGTGTTCCTTCTGTTTCTATTTTGTGGAATAGTTTGAAGAGTATTGGTGTTAGCTCTTCTTTGAAGGTCTGGTAGAATTCTGCACTGAAACCATCTGGTCTTGTGCTTTTTTTGGTTGGAAGACTTTCTATGACTCCTTCTATTTCTTTAGGCTTTATGGGACTGTTCAGATGGTCTAGTTGGTCCTGATTTAATTTTGGTATTTGGTATCTGTCAAGGAAATTGTCCATTTCCTCCAGATTCTCCAGTTGTGTTGAGTACAGGCTCTTGTAGTAGGATCTGATGATTTTTTGGATTTCCTCAGTTTCCGTTGTTATGTCTCCCTTTTCATTTCTAAGTTTGTTAATTTGGATACTTTCTCTGTGCCCTTTGGTCAGTCTGGCTAAGGGTTTATCTATCTTGTTGATTTTCTCAAAGAACCAGCTCCTGGTTTTGTTGATTTTTTGTATGGTTCTCTTTGTTTCTACTTGATTGATTTCGGCCCTGAGTTTGATGATTTCCTGCCTTCTACTCCTCCTGGGTGAAATAGCTTCTTTTTGTTCTAGGGCTTTCAGGTGTGTCATTAAGTTGGTAATGTATGCTCTCTCCATTTTCTTTTTGGAGGCACTCAGGGCTATGAATTTTCCTCTTAGCACTGCTTTCATTGTGTCCCATAGATTTGGGTATGTTGTGTTTTCATTTTCATTGTGTTCTAAAAAGTCTTTAATTTCTTTCTTTATTTCTTCCTTGACCAAGGTATCATTGAGTAGAGTATTGTTCAATTTCCACGTGTATGTGTGTTTTCTGTTGTTTCTGTTGCTATTGAAGACCACTTTTATTCCATAGTGATCAGATAGGAGGCATGGGATTAGTTCTATCTTCTTATATTTGTTGAGGTCTGTCTTGTGACCAATTATATGGTCGATTTTGGAGAAGGTACCATGAGGTGCTGAAAAAAAGGTATATTCTTTTGTTTTAGGATAGAATGTTCTATATATATCAGTTAAATCTAATTGGTCCAAAGCTTCAATTAGTTTCATTGTGTCCTTGTTTAGTTTCTGTTTTCCTGATCGGTCCATTGAGGAAAGTGCAGTGTTGAAGTCACCCACAATTATTGTGTTAGGTGCAATGTGTGCTTTGAGTTTTAATAAAGTTTCTTTTATGAAAGAGGGTGCCCTTGCATTTGGAGCATAGATGTTCAGGATTGAGAGTTCTTCTTGTTGTATTTTTCCTTTGACCAGCAAGAAGTGTCCCTCAGAGTCTCTTTTGATGACTTTGGGTTGAAAGTCAATTTTATCTGATATTAAAATGGCTACTCCAGCTTGTTTCCTGAGATCATTTGCTTGTAAAATTGTCTTCCAGCCTTTTACTCTAAGGTAGTGTTTGTCTTTGACCCTGAGGTGTGTTTCCTGTAAGCAGCAAAATGTAGGGTCCTGTTTACGTATCCAGTCAGTTAGTCTGTGTCTTTTTATTGGGGCATTGAGTCCATTGATGTTAAGAGATATTAAGGAATAGTGATTGTTACTTCCTATCATTTTTGACGTTATTTTTTAAATTTGATTGCTTAACTTCTTTTGGGTTTGATGAAAGGTTACTATCTTGCTTTTTTCAGGGTGAAGTTTCCCTCCTTGTATTGGTGTTGTCCTCCTATTATCCTTTTTAGGGCTGGGTTTGTGGATAGATATTGGGTGAACTTGGTTTTGTCGTGAAATATCTTAGTTTCTCAATCTATGGTGATTGAGAGTTTTGCTGGATATAGTAGTTTTGGTTGGCATTTGTGTTCTCTTAGAGTCTGCATGAGATCTGCCCAGGACCTTCTAGCCTTCATAGTCTCAGGTGAAAAGTCTGCTGTGATTCTGATAGGTCTTCCTTTATATGTTACTTGGCCTTTTTCTCTTACTGCCTTTAATATTCTTTCTTTGTTTAGAACATTTGGTGTTTTGATTATTATGTGACGGGAAGTATTTCTGTTCTGGTCCAGTCTGTTTGGAGTTCTGTAGGCTTCTTGTATATTCATGGGCATCTCTCTCTTTAGGTTAGGGAAGTTTTCTTCCATAATTTTATTGAAGATATTTGCTGGCCCTTTAAGTTGTAAATCTTCACTCTCATCTATGCCTATAATCCTTAGGTTTGGTCTTCTCATTGTGTCCTGGATTTCCTGGATATTTTGGGTTACAAGCTTTTTGCATTTTGCATTTTCTTTAACTGTTGAGTCCATGGTTTCTATGGAATCTTCAGCATCTGAGATTCTTTCTTCTATTTCTTGTATTCTGTTGTTGATATTTGCATCTCTGTCCCCTGATTTCTTCCCAAGGCTTTCTATCTCCAAAGTTGTCTCCTTTTGAGTTTTCTTAGTTGTTTCTACTTCTGTTTTTAGATCCTGGATGGTTTTGCTTAGCTCCTTCACTTGCTTGTTTGTGCTTTCCTGTAATTCTTTAAGAGATTTTTGTGTTTTTTCTTTCATGACCTCAGCCTGTTGACCAAAGTTCTCCTGTATTTCTTTAAGAGATTTTTGTGTTTCGTCTTTCATGACCTCAGCCTGTTGACCAAAGTTCTCCTGTATTTCTTTAAGAGATTTTTGTGTTTCGTCTTTCATGACCTCAGCCTGTTGACCAAAGTTCTCCTGTATTTCTTTAAGTGTTTTTTGCATTTCCTCCTTGTTGGCTTTTGTATTCTCCTGGATTTCTTTCAATGATTTTTGTGTTTCCCTTGCAAGGGCTTCTAACTTTTGATCCATTTTCTCCTGAATGTCCTTCATGTGTTCCTGTACCAGCATCATGACCAGTGATTTTAAATCTAAATCTTGTTTTACTGGTGTGATGGGATATCCAGGACTTGCTGGTAGAGGAGAATTTGGTTCAGATGTTGCCATATTGCCTTGATTTCTGTTAGTGACGTTCCTGCGTTTGCCTTTTGCCATCTAGCTCTCACTGGTGTTACTTGGTCTTGTCAGTGCTGGACTCACCAGTGCAAGCTGCCCCTTCCCTGTTGGCCTCTGGTGCACAGCTTACACTCTGCACTGCCTGTAGACAGGGTGCTGTTGTCCAGGCTGTTCAGATCCCGAAGCAGGCACCTGAAGGCTCCCGCTGGGGCCCGCAGGATTTATTGGAGCACACCGACTTCTCCCAGCTGGCCGCCCGGAAGCCCCCACTAGCCTCTTGAGGGACCTGGAGATGTGGCGGCCACCCAGGCTGATCTGAAGCGGAGAGAGTTGACCTGGGGGCTTCTGCCTGAGGCCTTGCCCCAGATTGTGTCTGTGGGCCAGATGGAACCCGTGTGCACTCCCAGGGAGCTCCGAAGGTGTATGTTGCTGTGACCTCCCCTGTGTTCCGCTCACTCCGCTGGGCAGCCGATTTCCCCAACCGGGCTGGTGCACACTAGGTTAGCCTTGTCGCCCGGGCCCTGAGTCCAGGCAAACGCCTGGGAGGCCAAGGTCCGAGCAAAGTTCCCCTAGGGCTATGACTGTTATTTGGGTCCGCCAGGTGACCCGGATGGTGGGCGTGCGCGTCAGCGCTCCCCGAAAGCACCGGGAGAGTCTGTTGTGCTAATAACCTCCTGGGCGGGTTGACACACAGATGGCTTACCAAGCCGCCCAGTTCTTGGGGTCAGTCCTGTGCCTTTTGGGGCCTAGTCCCCCGTTTTGTTAGCCTCAGGCTACGCTTGTTAGCAGTCTCTGCCCTCCCGAGCACTCTGGCTCCTGTAGGCAAAATGGCGGAGCGTGCGCCGGCCGGGGCAAAAAAAACTCCTGGCTGGGTTGGCGCCCCGATGGCCACTCGAACAGCCCAGGGCCTGGGTGCAGGCCAACGCCCGTCTGGCTCAGACCCCTGCGGTGTTGGGCCTAGGATTATGTTTGTGTACCTCAGTCTGACCGATCTCTGGAGCCCGGGATCAAGATGGAGGTGAGTCTCTCCTGACTGGCGGGAAGCCGAGTTCTCTGGTTTATGTTTCTTTAGAGACCCCCTAACTCACATGAAACCCCTCTCTAATTCTTGCTTTTTTTTTCTAGTCAGCAAATCCCCAGTACACTATGCCCTGGGCTTCACCTCATAGCCTTATGTTTAACTTACTTTAAGTGTGCATTCCCCTATTTGTCTTAAAACAAAATAGTGTTTTGAAAGTTCTATAGTTTCTTCCTTTAATTAAAAAGTGTGTGTGTGTGTGTGTGTGTGTGTGTGTGTGTGCTAATGAGCATTTGCAGGTTCATGATGTGCCCTACATGTATATCTGCGCTTGCAGAGGCACAAAGAGAGTCTCAATCCCTTGAAGCTGGAGTTATAGGAGATCGTGAGCCACCCAACAAGATATTAGAAACTAAACGTGGGTCCTCAAGAGGAGTAGGGTGTTGTTCTTAAGGCAGAGCGATCTCTCCAGTCCCTGTCCATATCTTTCTAAGAAAAGAGTAACCCTTCAACAAAGACCCTATTTTATCTGTGATTTTTTTTCAAATGATGGTTGTTTCTCTTTTTATCTTTTCCTCCTTAATTGTTCATTTACAAAACATTCCCCTTTTCTTCTTCATATAAATTTTCAGATACTGTAGCATTTACACCACAATAATCCTGTGCTAAAGAGACTAGAACATAGGTGTGAAGGCTCCATGCAGACACCAGCTGTACCTCTCTATGTTTAAAGCGCTGTATGGATGTTGTCCTGCACAATGGCAATTCCATCCCAGTTTTCAGAGAGCAACATCAGCCTAGGTTGTTTAGAGATCTTCACGATGTTAGGAACTCTATGTGCCCAGTCCCATCATTAGAAACCTAGCCTGGCTACAAAAAATGGCCAGCTCAGTCTCCATGTCCTCCATGACTAATAGTCCTCACTAGTGTGACCTTCATATAGTACAGGAAGTTACCATTCCACTAGGTTTCCACTCCCCCCAAATCAGTTGTCTTTCCCCACACTTTCCATTCCTAGCCTGACCTGATACCCCTCACTCTGGTCCTTATCCACTCCCAGTCCACCAGCCAAATCTATACTATTTCTCCTTCCCACAAGATCCATATGTCTCCCCTATAGTTCTCCCCTTAAATAACCTCTCTGAGTCTTCAGATTGTAATTTGATTATCATTTACTTAAAACTACAACCACTGTAATCACCCTCCCCATGTTGATACAAAATCCTCATTCCAACATTGATCACATGCCTCCTTTGGGCTTTGCCAAACTCCACATCTCTCTGGAGCTGTCAGTTCAACCACAGCTCATTCTACCACATTCAGCAATGTGTAGCATCTTTACCTTGCTGATACCACCTACATACTTGATGGATTGCTACGTCTATATCTTTGATGTGGAGGGTATCTTCTGCATGCTATATTCCTCAACTAGAGGAAGAATGGAGGTAGAAGGCAACATGAATCACAAGCATGTGTTTATTCTCCCAGTTTACAACTTCAATCTATACTTTCTTTTCAAAAACTTTCAAAGGAAGCCTCGTGTACTAAATACAGACATTCTCTGTATGAGTGGCACTTCTTTGCCCCCTTCCTTGCCTTCCCTCCTGATCTTTGCCAGCCCTGAATTTTCTGACTAAATAAAAAAAATAAGCACTTTAATCCTTGTCTCAAGCTGGATCTTCTGAAAGCCTGGAGCAAAGAAAAACAGTTAATATCTATTGAATATTTTTTTCATGGAAAGAAGTGAGATAAATATAAATCCTCCAAGGTGAAATAAAGAAGGAACACATTCTACCTCAGTGGAGCCCTTTGCTTTTGATCACATATTTATGAAAAGTGATGGTGGTTTGCAACCTCATAGGAAGAACATCAATATCAACCAACGAGACCCCATAGAGCTCCCAGGGACTAAGCCATCAACCAAGGAGTACACATGGCTCCATCTGCATATATAGCTGAGGATCGCCTTGTTATGCATCAATGAGAGGAGAGGTCCTTGGTCCTGTGAAGGCTTGCTAAATGCCCCAGAGTAGGGGAATTGAGGGCGGGGAGGTGGAAGAGGGGTGGGTGGAGGAACACTCCAATAGAAGCTGGGTGAGGGAAGATGGGACAGGGGGTTCCAGAAGGGGTGAAACTGGGAAAGGGAATTACGTTTGAATTGTAAATAAAGAAAATAAAAAAGGGGAAAAAAAAGAAAAGTGATGGAGAATTGATGTTTAATGAATCATAGGACACCACATTTTGTTTGTTTTATTTTCTCCCATTTTTAAAAGTATATATAAACTCAGTGATTGATGTTTGCATCACATCTTGGGATTATGTTTTAGTATTTTTTGTTTTTCTTGATCAAAACCAGCAAGAGTTTCACATGAAATGATTTGCAACTCCCAAATCAGCGTAGATATTGATACAGCAATTTTGTGTTTGAAACTTTTATTTCACAGAGAACTTCACTTCACTTCACTTTCCCACACCTGTCCTGTAGAAACTCTTGTGACGAGGGATTTAGTCAATACAAAAAAGATACTGGCTCTATGTGGCAATCGAACATTTAAAATGTGGCAAATAAATCTAAGAAAGAAAATGGTTGACTTTTTAATTCAAATGTAGATGATTACATGGAACCAGAGGTTCAACTGCATAACTCTAAATTAGCAGAACAATGCTTTACAAAGGAAACAACCTGCAAGGGCTAGGGACATGGCTCAGCAGATAAGAACATTTTCTGTTCCTGCGGAGGACCTGTGATGAGTTCCCAGCATTTACATGGTGGTTTACAATCAGTTATGTCCAGTTCCAAGGAATCTGACACCAGGAGCTCATGTAGTACCTATGCATATATGCAGACATATGTATACATATAATATAATACATATAATATTAGATAAATAAACATAAAAATATAAAAAGAGCTACCTATAGCTCTTTATTCAAAAGTGATACTGAGGACAAGTGGTTTTTTGGTATATTGAGGACATAGCATGAACTAAACTTCAACTGAGTGATAAGAAAATCCTTAATAAAATGAGAAAAAGGTGATTTTTGACTACCCTGAGAAATCTAAACTTATTTAAAACCCTTATTTAAAAAACAAAACATATGGTTATATGGAAAATTAATAATGAATGCCTGCTATTGAAGATTTTTTTCTGTAAATACAGTTTTTAAAAATCTGCTCATAATACTTGGTACTATATAGATTGAAATTATAAATGTGATCTATGCGAGCTTTCTATTTCTATTTCTGAGCCAAAATCTCATGTCTTGGACAGATTAGATCATGTAAAGTATCACATGTCTTCTCTTAAGACCATGATCCTTCTTTGATGTAGTTGTTTATGAATTCTGCTCACTTTTTAATTTAGTATTTTGTTTTTGTTACTATAGTTGTTACTATGATAAAAATTTATCTCTTTCTAGATTCTCCATGAAGATGACTCCTTTACACGTGGTGAATGTGTAAGCAAAGACTGTGAACTTTAGAAGACAGAACTCCAGGTAATTTGTCTCTGCATATACAAAATTATCAGAAGGCGTTCCAATGGCTATGTTAAATAATATACATTTGTGTAACATATATTAATAGCACATTTTCTTTATCACTCTTTTCCCAGCTACCTGATGGAATGAATTATTTGACTGTCTTCAAATCCAATAATAATTAATGGGAAGCCTACCAACCATAAACTAGACTAATTGAAAGCTTTCAAAAATAAATAATTACCTTTTGAAAATTGTATGTAGCATTTGTTTTATCTAAACACTGAGGAACATAGTTAATTCCAGAACCCTGGTGATCAGCCAATTCACCGAGCAGTATGAGTCTTGCCAGCTCATCTCACTTATGTGGAGGATGATAGACCAGAGGCAAGACTGACACAATGTGAATGACCCATTTTAACCCTCTGCATACCATTGTTTAATTCTATTGCATGCCCTTTGTGCCTGAAATATGTTAAAATATTGTTCGAGCTCCAAAATGGGAAGTTTTAAAGTGCGTTAGAATCAATTACTTTTCTTCCTGAGCTTGTAAAATAGACAGGAACTAAACTTCCAGCTTGTTTCTTGGGTTAACAGGTGGTCCCCTGAAGAAACCAGAGTAAAAAGACGTTTAATCCTGGCCATTTACTATCAATTTGTGAAAACACTACTTACTTTTAATTTCACTGTATTTTTGTTTTATCGACTTGTCACAGTGTTCAACACCTTAAATAAAATTTTATATGTTAGTAAATGGTAAATATGTTCTTTATAAAAAATAAAATGTGGGGTAAAGAATAATTGCACCTGAGTAGTGATCCCAAGGGTATCAGTGACCAAGAAGGCACTTGAGGGAAGTGTAGAGAGTGAAAGTCCATTTTCTAGAGAATGAAAAAGGACAGGAAAGGACAAGTAGAGGAACAAGGATGCACCAAAGTCTATAAATGTACAAAACATTGCTCAGTTTAGTGGCTGTCTTAATGTTGGTTTTTAATTTGTAACTTAAATGTGTATGTGTGTGTGTATGTGTGTGTGTGTGAGAGGAGAGATCAGATTGCAGTTATTTATTACCTTGTGCACTATGAACTTCATTTGCAGATAATTACAAGTGCCTCAAAATTAAGAAAGGAACATAATGACTACAAGTTTTTACCAACACGGTTTCGAAGTAAATAATGTCAGCTACTGAGGTAATGGGGTAATAGAGACTAATACTAAAATGATGCATTTGCTGAGACTTTGGCATGTGAAATAATGTGTTACCCATGGAAATGAGTAACAGCTTAAAGAGTAAAAATGCAAGTCAATAATCAGAGGCTCTAGATTTTGTTGGGTGCAAAATGAATCAACAGATCTTAATGAGTTAATTTCTATATACTATCAAAAATGATTGGCAAATCCTATCTTGGAGTGATACTCTCCATAGTAGAGTGGAATAACGTAAATCTATGAGAATATATGATGCAAGACTTCTAAGACCCTAACATTAGGAAAAAACAAACATACAAGTTAAGGTGGCAAAAAAAACAAAGAGATGCGGTATGCTTATGGTTTGGAGAAGCAATTGAAGCCATGTCAATTATTAGTAGGTTGATCTGTTGATTCAATACAATAACAATTAAAAGGTCAACAGTTCAAAGGAATTGATAATTGGATTTAAAAGTATCCTATATAAGCTTTCTCTAGGACTCATGCTATTGTACATAAAAAAATTAGAAAGCAATAATAATTAAACTTTTCTTTTTTAAAATTTTATTCGATATTTTTTTATTTACATTTCAAATGATTTCCCCTTTTCTGGTCCTCCACTCCCTGAAAGTCACATAAGCCCCCTTCCCTCCCCCTGTTCTCCCACCCACCCCTTCCCACTACCCTGTTCTGTTTTTGCCTTATACTGCTACACTGAGTCTTTCCAGAACCAGGGACCACTCCTCCTTTCTTCTTGTACCTCATTTGATGTGTGGATTATGTTTTGGGTATTCCAGTTTTCCAGGCTAATATCTACTTATTAGTGAGTGCATACCATGATTGATCTTTTGAGACTGGGTTACCTCACTTAGTATGATGTTCTCCAACTCCATCCATTTGCCTAAGAATTTCATGAATTCATTGTTTCTAATGTCTGAATAGTACTCCATTGTATATATATACCACAGTTTTTGCATCCATTCTTCTGTTTAGGGACACCTGGGTTCTTTCCAGCTTCTGACTATAATAAATAATTAGAACAAGTAAGAAAAATCAGTATATACATGGAATGTTATATATCAATGGGAATGCACACATTATTGTTACATGAAACCACTATGAATTATTCTCCAAAAGTAACCCTGTCTGAAAAAAGGAAATTCCAGAAAGGACAGTTTTTGTATGATTCTAGTTATACAAGTTAAAAAAAAACTGGATGCGCGCATGCGCGCATGTGCACACACACACACACACACACACACACACACAATTCTTTAAGAAACTGGAATAGCATATTGAACTAAAACATGATAGTGGCTTAGAGAAGACTAGGTTCATCTTGTTATGTAACACTCTTCTGTGGAAAGTTAATGAATTTTATGTTTATTTGTATCCAAATTTCTCTGCTGTAAGACTATCTTAACCAACCAAAAAGAAACAATTTAAATGGGGGATATATTACTCCAACTTAAGAGTTTTGGGGTTTTGAGTCCACAGCCTTTGCTTCTGTTGATTCTGGTCCTGTCACACTAACACAATGTCAGAACTTTAGCAAAAGGAATGAGTTTCTGTTACCAGAGGGAGACAGTAGGCAGAGGAAGGCACCAGGGACAAATAGGACTTTCAAAAGCTTGCCTCCATTGACTTGCTTTCTCCAGATAGACCCACCTTTCTAAAGCATCCACTTACAAACCCTAAATATCACCGTCAATAGGAACTGTTATGTTCAAAACATGACATATGATTTATATTCAGCCATAACAGGACTTACAGCTTTTCATAACTGAGGAACACTATTACACTTAGACTGGGTGGTTTTTTTTTTCATGGTATTATGTACTTACAGACAAATAAAAGTCAGCATATAAACTATTGGAGAACTCTATAGAATAAATGTTTTCTTAGCTTTCAGATAATCAGATGTATTATTGACTTTTTACATTCTCTTTGGTTAGAACCAGGATTAGTACACTGTTCAACAAATATAGCAAAATCACCTTATTTTTTTGCCCATGTGAAGATATAAACATTATTCAATATAGGTACATAATATTACATATATATATATATGACCATCAACATGTACTAACATTCTTTTGCACATAATTTATTGCTTATTTTTAACAATATTTATTGTTTCATCATATATACATATATACACACATGGATATATATATATATATATATATATATATATATATATATATATAACATATATATGCATATATACAAATAACTGCATATATATATATATATATATATATATATATATATATATATATATATATATATACTGGAGGTCAGCATTCAGAAGAATGCGAATTGATCCATTCTTATCTCCTTGTACTAAGCTCAACTCCAAGTGGATCAAGGACCTCCACATAAAACCAGACACACTAAAACTAATAGAAAAGAACCTGGGGAAGACCCTTGAGGACATGGGCACAGGGGAAAAGTTCCTGAACACAACACCAATAGCTTATGCTCTAAGATCAAGAATTGACAAATGGGACCTCATAAAACTACAAAGTTTCTGTAAGGCAAAGGACACTGTCAATTGGATAAAACGCAACGAACAAATTGGGAAAAGATGTTCACCGACCCTACATCCAACAGAGGGCTAATATCCAATATATACAAAGAACTTAAGAAGTTAGACTCCAGAGAGCCAAATAACCCTATTAAAAAAGGGTTACAGAGCTAAACAAAGAATTTTCACCTGAAGAACTTCAAATGGCTGAGAAGCACCTTAAGAAATGCTCAGCATCATTAGTCATTAGGGAAATGCAAATCAAAACAACCCTGAGATTTCACCTCATACCAGTCAGAATGGTTAAGTTTAAAAACTGAGGAGACAGCAGGTGTTGGTGAGGATGTGGAGAAAGAGAACACTCCTCCATTGCTGGTGGGAATGCAAGTTGGTACAACCACTCTGGAAATCAGTCTGATGGTTCCTCAGAAAATTGGGAATGACACTTCCAGAGGACCCCGCTATACCGCTCCTGGGCATATACCCAGAGGATTTCCTGGCATACAATAAGGACACATGTTCCACTATGTTCATAGCATCCTTATATATAAGAGCCAGAAGCTGGAAAGAACCCAGATGTCCCTCAGTGGAGGAATGGATACAGAAAATGTGGTATATTTACACAATGGAATACTATTCAGCAATTAAAAATCAAAGAATTCATGAAATTCTTAGGCAAATGGTTGGATCTGGAAAATATCATCCTAAGTGAGGTAACCCAATCACAAAAGAACACACATGGTATGTAGTCACTGATAAGAGGATATTAGCCCAGAAGCTTTGAATACCCAAGACACAATTCACATATCAAATTATTCCCAAGAAGGAAGGAAGGAGAGGGCCCTGGTCCTAGAAAGGCTTGATGCAGCATTGTAGGGGTTACCAAGACAGAGAAGTAGGAGAACTGGCAGAGGGAATAGGGCTTATGGGACTTATGGGGAGAGGGGAACCAGGAAAGGGAAAATCACTTGGAATGTAAACAGTGAATATAGAAAATAAAAACAAAACAAAACAAACAAAAAACTATATTTATTGCTTCATCATATATACATATATACACATTTATGCATACATACGTATACACATATATACATACATATACACATATATGCACATACATACACACATATACATATTTACATGTATACATATATATACATATTTATATGAGTGCTTTTTCTGCATATATGTATTTGCAATGTGTACATGCTTAGTACCTGCAGAGATCAGAAGAGGTCATTGTATTGGTGGAGCTAGAGATCCTGATGGCTGTAAGCTGTCATGTATGTGCTGGGAACTGAACTTGGGTCCTCTGTAAGAGTAGCAAGCACTTGCTGGGCATGGTGGCACACGCCTGTAATCCCAGCACTTGGGAGGCAAAGGCAGGTATATTTCTGAGTTCAATGCCAGCCTGGTCTACAGAGTGAGTTCCAGGATAGCCAGGGCTACACAGAGAAACCCTGTCTCGAAAAAAGTAGCAAGCACTCTTAACCAGTGAACAATCTCTTCAGTATCCACAACAAAGCACTTCATAATTTAATGGGAGAATAAGTCAGTAATGTAAATGCTATTTTCAGGTATTAAATGTATGTATAAGTGTAAAAAGAATTTGTCATGGAAGGTGTTGTATAAATGAAATATTGGTTGTACTTTATGTGAAATTTCAACCCCCAAGTTGTTAAGAAAAAAATATTTCTACGATCTTAAAAATAAACTCTTCCATTGGACAGAAGAGAACACCTTTCCTATGTAGAATCTTTGTTTAGGGAGTTGCCTCGTCAGTTGTGCCTTTACCTTCACATTTCTGAAGAGCTCTTCTTAAGCATTAAGACAACACACTAAGATTTTCAATGAACTTACAGAGATAAAGTTGGAGTGGAAGGTTACCTCCACAGATTCTCTCATATGTTACTGATGGCTACAGTCTTGACTGAACATGTATAGAATGGCACACACTACGGCCCTGTGAAATGACAAGCAACAGAAAATAACCACAAGCCCTGATTCAGTATGGAAGCCACTCCTCTTAGATGCTTGAGTAATGCTTTAGTTTCACTTTGTCATTTACACTCAGAAAATAGAAATGAAACATTTCTAGAAATAAATTATTTCTACACCTTAGTTAACTTCTTTATACTATATTAGTATAGTTGTTTTATTTCAATACTGGTTATTGTTATTAGTCTCTTACTTTGTCTAATTCAGAAATCAAATGTTGTTATAGGTCTGGATGTGTGTACTCATGGGTGATAAAAATAATATGTACTCACAGATTCAGACCTCCTATGGGTATCTTAAAACCTCACTCTTTGGTGTTGGGGGACCACTGCCCAACCTTCAGAAAGAGTATGAATGGAAGCCAGGACAAATTCTGCTGAGGGCATGCTCACCGGGGTGCGGACTCTTTGAAGTAAACTTTCTTTTCCATGAATTTGTAAAAGCACAGAGATTTTATAATGAAAAACATAACAAGAGTCCCTGAATGCAAAAGAGAGCAAGGGCAGGTCCTTCAGAGAGATGGGTGGGAGGAAAGGGAAGAGAAAAAAAAATGTAACTATAACATCCAAAATGAAATGAAAAATATTTTTAGGTATTTGCTTTTTAGGATTTGTTCTATTGATATGTACTTCATGTGTCATATACCAACCACTGCAAAGTGGATTATTCACTGGTTCTCAGTATATTCACAGATTTGTACACTTATGATCACCGCCTAATTTAGAAGACTTATCTCTCCAAAGAAACAATGACCAGTTCATTCTATATTTTTACATGTATTTCTATATTTTTTAAACTGTAGTATGGGATAAGAATTATTCTCACCAGGCTTCTATTCAGTGTCTACAGACTCTATAATCTGGTGGTTTATTTTAACAAAATGCATTAAACAGATTAATCTTGTATGACAGGGAATATTTAATCCAGCATTGTGTTTTCAAGGCTTATCCACATAGTAGCATATATCCATGCTTCAATTTTTGTTATTACAGAAATGTCACACTTTATTATTTATCTGTATGTTGCTGGCCATTTGGATAGCTGTTAATATTTTTGTTGGATTATTTCTTTTATAAATCTTATTTAATCTTTTTATTTACACTCCAGATTTTATCCCCCTCCAGATCTACCCTCTGAGAGTTCCACCTCTCATACCTCTCCCCCGACTCTCGTCTTCACGAGGATGTCCCCACCCCACCCCTATTATCCCCAGACATCCCCATTCGTTGGGGCTTCCAGTCTCTTGAGGGTTAGGTACATCTTCTCAGACTGAACCTATATCCAGCAGTCCTCAGTTGTATATGTGTTGGGGGCCTCATATCAGCTGGTTATGAATATTTATGCTCAAAGTTTTGTGTTTTCAATTTATTGGCTATTTGTATGTGTAGGTGTTGGTATAGGGAGGTCAGATGGCAACTTTCCGAATTGTTTGTCTCCATCCACCATGTGCAAACAGAAGACAAAAATCAAAGGTCAGATGTCAGCACACACTTTTACACTCAGAAACATCTCACAGGCTCAAGTGTTTTCATCTTTACCCCTCTGGGGTTGCGTATTTTGGATCGTTTAGTATTGTCCTATATTGGACATTTTTCGAAACTGTCAAATAGTCTTCTAAACTGACAAAATGATTTTATTTTGTTACTATGAAAACTCTAATTTCTCATTCTTATTCTGTTGAGAGGGACAAGGCAAAAGCCCTTATATTGGGGCAGAATAGGGCAATTAAATAGGAATAAAATCCCGAAAGGAAGGCAAAAGAGTCAGGGAAACACCCACTATCCCTGTTGGGAGTCCCACCAAAAATAGGAAGCTAACAGCTATAACTCACATGCCGAGGACCTAGTGTAGACCCATGCAGGTCCTGGGCTTCTTGCTTTGGTTTCTGTGAGCCCATATGAGCCCTGATTACTCGACTCACTGGGTCATATTCTCCTGGTTTTCTTTGGATTCGACAATGTTTCTGAATGGCAATAGAAGGAGAGTGGACAGGAGAAGAGAAAAGGTGGGGAGTCTTGCTAGGTGGACTGGAGGGTAGGGAATTAGGTTTGTATGTATTGTATGAGAGAAGAATCAATTTTCAATAAAAGAAGCAGAAAATGTTTGAAAATCCTGTATTTTCAAAAAGACATATATTTAAAATATATAAGGAATTCTTATGCTTTAGCAAATAGTGAAGAAAGTTTGGAAAATGAGCAAAGAATTTGATTTTTTTTTTTGTCTAAAATGACCAACTGCACAAGAAAAGAATTTTAATGACATTGGTATCTGCAATATATAAAAAGGTATCTCATTGTTATTTTCATTTCCATTTCCATCTCCTTTAATAGCATGCCATGAAACCATGTAGTGAGCAGAGCCATGACACCGACACATCCTCAAGCTGTTTGGCTAAAGACGCAGACGCTCACAGCCAACCACGGGACTGAGCATGGGGACACCAATGAAGGAGTTAGAGAAAGGACTGAAGGATCTGGAGGAGTTTGCAACTCCACAGGAAGAACAACAATGTGAGCCAACCAGACCTCGCCCCTAAAGCTCCCAAGAACTAAACCACTAATCAGAGTACACATGGATGGACCCAAGGCTTCTGCTGCATATGTAGCAGAGGATGGCCTTGTCTGGCAGCCATGGGAGGAGAGGCCATTGTTCCTGTGAAGGCTCCATATCCCAGTGTAGGGGAAAGTGAGGGCGGGGAGGTGGGAGGGCTGGTGTGAGCTGGGGAGCACTCACATAGAAGCAGAAGCAGGGGGAGGGATGATAGGATAGGGGGTTTCAGGGGAGGGGCAGGGAACTGTGAAATGAGATAAATTTTGAAAAGTAAATTAAAAAAATATCCAATAAAGAAAAAGCTAGGGGAAAAAAGAACCTGAAATCTGAAGCTCCAGCGTTCTGAGCGCTGAGTGGTCAGGAATCTAGACCTTGGGCATTCTGAATGCTGAGGAGTCAGGGGAAAGCCCGGAAGGAAGGAGCCAATTGATGGCTTCCGAAGCTCTGCTAACTCCATCTCTTGGGTCTCTGAACACTGACTTGGAGGTCCTGGGCTATGCAGGTGCACTGACTTTAAAGAGATATACACAGAAAGGAGCTACTTCCCAAGAATTAGACTCATAAATTTAAGATGTGTCAAAAGTGTTATCTGTAAAACCAAAGGGAGTAAAGCACACCAGTGAACAATAACATAACAAGATCTCCCAAATCCAACATTTGCAATTACTCTCTATAAAAATTCCCAGATATATCTTTCTACATATCCTCTTACTTGCTACTGGAGAGATGGTTCAGTAGTTAGGAGGACTGGCTGCTCTTACAGAAGACCTGGGTTTGATTCTCCGGATTCACATGAAAACTCACAACCATCTGTAAGTCTAGTTGCAGAGGATTGGATATGATGCCCTCTTCTAGATTCTGCAGGCAGCAAACACATATGTGGTATGCTGATGACATATATGCAGGCAAACACTATACCTTCAAAATTATGAATTAAAAATGAAAGTTTAATTACATGACAGTCCAAATACATATGTAGAAAATTACAGCTTTAAGCAAAAGGAAGATAAGTCATATATATCCTTGAAATGAAGCCAATATTCGTGCAGACAGACAAGCACTTAAAAATGATTCTGCTAGCTATAATTAACCAAGTAAAGATCAAAGATGCTTATAAAAATAAATGTTCGCAAATGAAAAATTTAGAGTTAAGAAAATTCATTCTCTAAAACTAAAAAGTTCTCTGAATAGATGTGCTTGCTAAAAGCACAAGCAAAATGCAGGAGTGAATTAATTTTGGAAAACAATAATTTGAAAAGAAAATGTAAATGAGTAGGTTAAAAGATCTATTTCTAAAGTTTGCAAAACAAAGCATAGGCAAGAGGGGCCAGAAAGCTAAGAACATATTTTTTATTCTTTTATTGTGTGTGTGCTTATGTGTAAGTGCACCTCTGTCTCTCTGTGAGAAAGTGCGAGTCTGTGTGTGCGAATGTGTGTGTGCAAATGTGTGTGTTTGTGTCTCTCTCTGTTTGTATGTCTCTCTCTGTGTGAGCATACACATGTGTGTGTGTGTGTGTGTTCAGCACTTGTTAGATATTTTACTTTTTAAAGTTCTGCTTCTCAAAATAGGAAAAAAATGGAGAAACGCTTTCAGACAAGCAACATGGGTAACAGACTAAATTTTTAAGCACCTCAAATATCTATCTACGGACAAGCAGATGTGAATTTGTAGATTATATACACAGTGTGAAATTATTCAGGCAAATATGCTTATATTTATACTACAAATAAAGGAAACATAAGGAATCCTATAATTTTAATAGGCCAAGCCTCCTGAAACAAACACTATAAGATCTGAATCACCTAAGGTAACTGGAGTGGTAAAAATTACAAAGACAAGGAGTATAATGACTGTTACGATGGGAAAGGAGGCATGGATATGGACTTTGGTTTTGCAAGATGAAAAGGGTTTTGAAATGGATGGTGTTGATGGTAGATGACAATGTAGATTTACTTAATATGGTGAGAATGCACGCTTGAACGTGATCAACATGTTATGCTTCATGTTTATTCTGCCATAATTAAAAATATGATAAAACACATGGTCAGCATTATACATATCCTACATGATCTGCATAAGATACTGTTTCACTATACTTTCTAGTCAGATGCATTTTTGGTACTTAAAGGAGAGAAAGATGAGAGAGAAAATATGTTAAAAATTAAAACTAAAAATGATTCAGAACTGATAAAACTGCGAGACTTGAAGACACAAGATAGAAGAAAATAGAAAAAAGGAAGCACAGGCTGTATAGCTAAGGTGCTTAACAATCTAAAAAACTAAAACTACAGAGAATATATAATAAGCTGCAAGAAAACATCATGCATGACATAAAGGGAAACAAAAACATAATTTTTTATCTGAAACTATGAAGACTGGGAGACTGGAACAATCCAGTTAAAATGGTTACACAAAGAAAACTGCCAATAATAACTTCTATCTCTGTATTATCATCACTGAAGAATGAAGGGGAAATATATTTCCAGATACAAGAAAATGAGTGTTATAGATCAGCAGTATAAGGAACACTCAAGAAAATTCCTCAAGATAATGCAAAAGAAAGCATGAATGACATGAATGTCTTTTGTTTCTTTTTGCCATCTCCCTACTTTTTTTTGTAAAATATGGAATCCTTTAGCCTATCTCAAAATTATGTAAGGTTTATAATACATGTAGACAGAAAGAACAATTGCACTATAGACGTCCCATATGTTTGTTAGAATTCCACCTTTTACATGACATGAGGAGAATTGAATGATTAACTCAGGAATGATTAAAGTAGACATATCATAACATGAGGCAATCACTGAGAATAAAAATAAATAAATAAATAATGAAAAGTTATAACTTAAAGAAAACAAATAATCCAAAGGTAATTCTAAAACTATATAAATATATATGCACATATACATATATTGTTTAATTTAAATATATATGAAGTGTGTATATATACACTTCATAAATATATATAAATATATATAAAGTATATATACATATATACATACACACACCTATATGTACATATATATTATATATACATTATAAAATATATATTATAAAGTATGTCTGATTTTACCTCATTGCCCCATGCTCCCAGAAATAATCTTCAGATTCAAAATATATTTACATACTCCTTGGCCATATAGCTATATTCGTCTCTGACTAGATCTAACTTAGAATATCCCATTTACTTTAAACTACATTCTGCCACGTGACTGGTTACTTATGCTCAAGTACCACACATTTGGCTTTTTACATCTTCCCAGACAGACCTTCCCACACCTTGCTGTATTCTAGAGTCCTTCCTGCATCCTGGATGTCCCACCTCATATTTCTTGCTGAGGCTACATACCTTAGGCTTTTTTTATTATTATTTTTATTCGATATGTTCTTTATTTGCATTTCAAATGATTTTCCCTTTCCTTGATCCCCCCTTCCCGAAAGTCCCATAAGTCTTCTTCCTTCCCCCTGTCCCCCCATCCACCCCTTCCCACTTCCCTGTTCTGGTATTCCCCTACACTGCTGCACTGAGCCTTTCCAGAACCAGGGGTCACTCCTTCCTTTTTCTTGGACATCATTTGCTATGTGGATTGTGTCTTGGGTATTCCAGGCTTCTAGGCTAATAATCCATTTATTAGTGAGTGCATACCATGAATGTTCTTTTGAGACTGGGTTACCTCACTTAGTATGATGTTCTCCAGCTCCACCCATTTGTCTAAGAATTCCATGAATTCATTGTTTCCAATGCCTGAATAGTACTCCATTGTGTATATATACCACATTTTTTTTTGTATCCATTCCTACTTTGGGGATCCTTTCCAGCTTTTGGCTATTATAAATAGGGCTGCTATGAACATAGTGCAACATGTATCCTTATTACATGCTGGGGAATCCTCTGGGTATATGCCCAGGAGTGGTATAGCAGGGTCCTCCGGAAGTGATGTACCCAGTTTTCTGAGGAACCGCCAGACTGATTTCTAGAGTGGTTGTACTATCTTGCAATCCCACTAGCAGTAGAAGATTGTTCCTCTTTCTCCACAATAAAAAGACATAGACTAACAGACTGGATGGATGCCTTAGGCTTTTAAATAGACAGGTGATACATCCATACAACATACTAGATATTCTCTCTACAAACAAAAGCCGATAGGAGGAAAAGCATAAATGAGAGAAACAGTCAGCAAAACAGCCAAGATCCCCCCACATTGCCTGATTTTGCTTCTGAAGTACATTATACAAAGCCAAGCCGGAATGAATGTCTACATCCAGCATAGGTTCCTCTAAGCACAAGAACTTGCTGTCCATAGGTGTGGCCCAGGCAGCATGGCTATTGTACAATGTTAGGGGAGGGTCTTTTCTGCTGGCCTTGTCAACCAGTGGCAGAGTTCAGTCACTTTAGGGGTAGTGCTGAGATTCATGTGTCCTTGCTCATGTCATCATTTTCTCCGATTCTGGCCCCAATCTCTATCTTTAAAGAGTCCCAGTTGCCCGTTCTCCTATTAATTTCTCCTCAATCTTACACTTTTTCATCCACTGTTTATAGTTAGAGAGGCTATTGTAGCTTGGTAAATCTAATCTGAATAATGCAGAGACCTCTCATTTCAAAGTTAAATCCGAAAACCTCCTCACATCTCACATGTATTTTTATTTTATTTATTTATTTATTTATTTATTTATTTATTTATTTATTTATTTATTTATTGGCTCTTAAAGGACTCTGTGAAAGGAAATTTATTATTTATTTATTTATTTTCCTTTATTTACATTTTAAAAATTGGATATTTTATTTATTTGCATTTCAAATGTTATTCCCTTTCCAAATTTATCTTCTACAAAGCCCCCATCCCATCCCCACTTACCCTGCTTCTATGAGGGTGGTCCCTCCACTCACCCACTCCTGCCTTACTACCCTATAGCATTCCTCTACACTGGGGCATCCAGCCTTCACAGGACCAAGGGCCTCCCCTGCCATTGATGCCAGATAAGGCCCCTTCAGCTCCTTCAGTCCTTCCCCTTACTCCTCTACTGGGGTCTCAGTGCTCAGTCCAATGGTTGGCTGCAAGCCTCCTCATCTCTATTGGTCAGGATCTGGTAGAGTCTCTCAGGAGACAGCTGTATCATAAGCAAGTACTTCTTGGTATCTGCTATAGCGTCTGGGTTTGGAGTCTGTGTGTAGGATGGATCACCAGGTGGGGCAGTTTCTGGACGGCCTTTCATTCAGTTTCTGCATCACTCTTTGTTCCTGTATTTCCTTCAGACAGGAGCAATTCTTCGTCAAAATTTTGGAGATGGGTGAGTGGCCCCATCCCTCTACCAGGGGGCCATGCCTAATCTCTGGATATGGTCTCAACAGTTCTCCCTCCACTTTGTGGGGTATTTCTGCTAATGTGATCCCCGTGGGGTCCTGGGAGGCTCTTGCTTTCCAGGCACCTGGGACTTTTTGGTTGCTACCCATAGTTTCCCCTCTCCATCCTCATTGTGAGAATTTTTTTGAGTAATTTTGCATCAATATTTATAAGGGAAACTGTCTGAACTTCTCTTTATTTGTTGGGTCTGTGTGTGGTTTTGATGTTAGTGTAACTATGGCTTCACAGAATGATTTGGGTAATGTTTGGTCTGTTTCTATTTTGTGGAATAGTTTGAAGAGCATTGCTATTAGGTCTTCTTTGAAGGTCTGATAGAATTCTGCGCTAAACCCATCTGACCTGGACTTTTATTGATTGAGAGACTTTTAATGACTGCTTCTATTTCTTTAGGGGTTATGGGACTGTTTAGATGGTTTATCTGATCCTGATTTAACTTTGGTACCTGGCATCCGTCTTGAACATTGTGCATTTGGTTTTGTTATGGAGTATCTTGGTTTCACCATCTATGATAATTTAGAATTTTGCCTGGTATAGTATCCTGGGATGGCTCTTTTTGTTCTCTTAGGGTCTATATGACATCTGCACAGGATCTTGTAGCTTTCAGACTCTGGTGAGAAGTCTGGTGTAATTCTGATATGTTACTTGACCTTTTCCCCTTACTGCTTTTAATAATTTTTCTTTGTTTCACACATTTTGTATTTTAACTATTATGCGAAAGGAGGAATTTCTTTTCTGGTCCAATCTATTTGGAGTTCTGTAGGCTTCTTGTATGTTTATGGGTATCTCTTTCTTTAGGTCAGAGTTTTCTTCTGTAATTTTTTTGAAGGTAGTTACTGGCTCTTCAAGTTAGGCCATTTAAGTTACTGGCCCTTTAATTCCCTATTATCCTTAGGTTTGGTCTTCTCATTGTGTCCTGGATTTCCTAGATGTTTTGTGTGTGGAACTTTTTGCATTTTGTATTTTCTTTGGTTGTTGTGTCAATGTTTTTTATGGTATCTTCTGCACCTGAGATTGTGTTTTCTTTCTCTTGTAATCTGTTGGTGATGCTTGCATCTATGACTCCTGATGTCTTTCCTAGGTTTTCTAGCTCCAGGGTTGTTTTCTCTTGTCATTTCTTTATCATTTCTATTTCCATTTTTAGATCCTGGATTTTTTTTTTAATTCACCTGTTTGGTTGTATTTTCCTGTAATTCTTTAAGGGATTTTGTGTTTCCTCTTTAAGTGCTTCTACCTTTTTACCTCTGTTCTGTAGTTCTTTAAGGTAGTTATTTATGCCCTTCTTAAAGTCCTCTATCATCATCATCAGATATGATTTTAAATGAGAGTCTTGCTTTTCCAGTGTGTTGGGGGTATACAGGGCTTGCTATTTTGGGAGAACTGCATTCTGATAATGTCAAGTAGCTTTGATTTCTGTTGCTTATATTCTTGCCCTTGTTTCTTGCCATTTGGTTATGCCTGGTGTTAGTTGGTCTTGCTGTCTTTGACTGTGGCTTGTTCCTCCTGTTAGCCTATTTGTCAGCACTCTTGGGAAACCAGTTCTCTCTTGGAGGAATTTAGGTCTGGAGAATTGTGGCCCAGGGCCAGCTTTGGGCACAGAAAGAAACCAGAAGGATCCTGTCCCAGGCCTCTTCTAGGTTCCTATACACTGAGGACTCCAGGGAGGTCCCTCTTGGGCGAAGTATTTGAGCAGAACTGGTGATCTTACCTGTGTTCTCAGGTGTGTCAGCACTCCTGGGAGACCTGCTCTCCCCTGGTGGGATCTGAGTAAGGAGATCTGTGTGGCACAGGGTTAGCTCCAGGCACAGCACCTTCCCACATCTTTAAACTCTACTTTCCATTCACAATAACAAATCCATGAAGTTGAGGATTACATTTGGGAACCTCTTGAGCATATTTTGTTTATTTCATTGTCTTTTCCCTCTAGATTTTTATGCCCATCCATGAACAAATCACAGTTACTTCATTCCAAGGACCAAATTTTCTTCTAAATCTCATTAGTTGGAAGGGGAAAAAAAAACTCTTATCATCCTAATAACATAAATTTCCAGCAAGAGAGGTTCTTACAATTACCTATCCTGGAGCACCTCTCCACTTCCTCTTCAGAACTTTGTAGGTAATGATTGATCTGCTCCCTAAGTGTTATAGTGCAAGAGACTTTAGATAATAGCATTCAAATACTTGTCTAGAGAGTGAAATTGTAGGGGAAATGATTCATGGCTCTTTATTGAATTAGGCAACCTTCATGTAGTTGCAGTGTTTGAAATAATTCTCTAATGCATATATAGGAATTCCTCTTTAAAACCAATATCCTTATATCCTTATAACAAGAATTCTTCATGTTCTCTGAACAGTAGGGAATAGATGTAGCTGTGTAGATTTAGCAGTCTGTTGTATGCCCTGCCCTATATGTTCCTTTCTTCTTCCCTTCCCCCGCTCTCTCCCCCTCCCCCTCTATATCCTTTCCTCCTTCCTCTCCTTTGTCATTTGATATCAAAGTTAACTTGATGATATAAGTATTGTGAATAGCACTACCATAAATGTAAACAAACAACTGTTATTGTTTTAGATTCCTTTCTCCATATGCTGAATGTAGTAGAGCTAAATCACATGAAAATTCTACTTTTTTAAAAACCAGACACAAAGATAAGATTCTCACTCCATACAGAAGATATACAGTTATAAACATAGCTTCAATTTTTTTGTAGCAAATATTTATATAATTAAAAGAAGAAATTACAGATTTACCAATATTCATTGGTTAGTCCATCTCTCTTTAGTCTTTAGAATTTGATGTCTTTACAGAAAAATGTGATCAGAATTATCAGCAAGCTTGACTTGATATTGAGTAGGCGACAATGTCAATCAACTATAGAATACACATTCTTTTTTTTTTTTTTTTTTTTTAAACTTTTTTTTTTATTCGATATAATTTATTTACATTTCAAATGATTTCCCCTTTTCTAGCCCCCCCACTCCCCGAAAGTCCCGCAAACCCCCTTCTCTTCCCCTGTCCTCCCACCCACCCCTTCCCACTTCCCGGTTCTGGTTTTGCTGAATACTGTTTCACTGAGTCTTTCCAGAACCAGGGGCCACTCCTCCTTTCTTCTTGTACCTCATTTGATGTGTGGATTATGTTTTGGGTATTCCAGTTTTCTAGGTTAATATCCACTTATTAGTGAGTGCATACCATGATTCATCTTTTGAGTCTGAGTTACCTCACTTAGTATGATATTCTCTAGCTCCATCCATTTGCCTAAGAATTTCATGAATTCATTGTTTCTAATGGCTGAATAGTACTCCATTGTGTAGATATACCACATTTTTTGCATCCACTCTTCTGTTGAGGGATACCTGGGTTCTTTCCAGCATCTGGCAATTACAAATAGGGCTGCTATGAACATAGTAGAACATGTATCCTTATTACATGGTGGGGAGTCTTCTGGGTATATGCCCAGGAGTGGTATAGCAGGATCTTCTGGAAGTAAGGTGCCCAGTTTTCGGAGGAAACGCCAGATTGATTTCCAGAGTGGTTGTACCAATTTGCAACCCCACCAGCAGTGGAGGAGTGTTCCTCTTTCTCCACACCCTCTCCAACACCTGCTGTCTCCTGAATTTTTAATCTTAGCCATTCTGACTGGTGTAAGATGAAATCTTAGGGTTGTTTTGATTTGCATTTCCCTAATGACTAATGAAGTTGAGCATTTTTTAAGATGCTTCTCCGCCATCCGAAGTTCTTCAGGCGAGAATTCTTTGTTTAACTCTGTACCCCATTTTTTAATAGGGTTGTTTGGTTTTCTGGAGTCTAACTTCTTGAGTTCTTTATATATATTGGATATTAGCCCTCTATCTGATGTAGGATTGGTGAAGATCTTTTCCCAATTTGTTGGTTGCCGATTTGTCTTCTTGATGGTGTCCTTTGCCTTACAGAAACTTTGTAATTTTATGAGGTCCCATTTGTCAATTCTTGCTCTTAGAGCATATGCTATTGGTGTTCTGTTCAGAAATTTTCTCCCTGTGCCGATGTCCTCAAGGGTCTTCCCCAGTTTCTTTTCTATTAGCTTCAGAGTGTCTGGCTTTATGTGGAGGTCCTTGATCCATTTGGATTTGAGCTTAGTACAAGGAGACAAGGATGGATCAATTCGCATTCTTCTGCATGCTGACCTCCAGTTGAACCAGCACCATTTGTTGAAAAGGCTATCTTTTTTCCATTGGATGTTTTCAGCCTCTTTGTCGAGGATCAAGTGGCCATAGGTGTGTGGGTTCATTTCTGGATCTTCAATCCTGTTCCATTGATCCTCCTGCCTGTCACTGTACCAATACCATGCGGTTTTTAACACTATTGCTCTGTAGTATTGCTTGAGGTCAGGGATACTGATTCCCCCAGATTTCCTTTTGTTGCTGAGAATAGTTTTAGCTATCCTGGGTTTTTTGTTGTTCCAGATGAATTTGATAATTGCTCTTTCTAACTCTGTGAAGAATTGAGTTGGGATTTTGATGGGTATTGCATTGAATCTGTATAGTGCTTTAGGCAAAATGGCCATTTTAACTATATTGATTCTACCGATCCATGAGCATGGGAGGTTTTCCCATTTTTTGAGGTCTTCTTCCATTTCCTTCTTCAGAGTCTTGAAGTTCTTGTCATACAGATCTTTCACATGTTTGGTAAGAGTCACCCCAAGATACTTTATACTGTTTGTGGCTATTGTGAAGGGGGTCATTTCCCTAATTTCTTTCTCAGCCTGCTTATCCTTTGAGTATAGGAAGGCCACTGATTTGCTTGAGTTGATTTTATAACCTGCCACTTTGCTGAAGTTGTTTATCAGCTGTAGGAGCTCTCTAGTAGAGTTCTTTGGGTCACTTAGGTAGACGATCATGTCGTCTGCAAATAATGATAGTTTGACTTCTTCCTTTCCAATTTGTATCCCTTTGACCTCCTTATGTTGTCGAATTGCCCGAGCTAGTACCTCAAGTACAATATTGAAAAGATAAGGAGAAAGGGGGCAGCCTTGTCTGGTCCCTGATTTCAGTGGGATTGCTTCAAGTTTCTCTCCATTTAGTTTGATGCTGGCTACCGGTTTGCTGTATATTGCTTTTACTATGTTTAGGTATGGGCCTTGAATTCCTGTTCTCTCCAAGACTTTAAGCATGAAGGGATGCTGAATTTTGTCAAATGCTTTTTCAGCATCCAATGAAATGACCATGTGGTTTTGTTCTTTGAGTCTGTTTATGTAGTGGATTGTATTGATGGATTTCCGTATATTGAACCAACCCTGCATTCCCGGGATAAAGCCTACTTGATCATGGTGGATGATCGTTTTGATGTGTTCTTGGATTCGGTTGGCAAGAATTTTATTGAGTATTTTTGCATCGATGTTCATAAGGGAAATTGGTCTGAAGTTCTCTTTCTTTGTTGGATCTTTGTGTGGCTTTGGTATCAGCGTAATTGTGGCTTCGTAGAAGGAATTGGGTAGTGTTCCTTCTGTTTCTATTTTGTGGAATAGTTTGAAGAGTATTGGTGTTAACTCTTCTTTGAAGGTCTGGTAGAATTCTGCACTGAAGCCATCTGGTCCTGTGCTTTTTTTGGTTGGAAGACTTTCTATGACTCCTTCTATTTCTTTAGGCATTATGGGACTGTTTAGATGGTCTAGTTGGTCCTGAGTTAATTTTGGTATCTGGTATCTGTCAAGGAAATTGTCCATTTCCTCCAGATTCTCCAGTTGTGTTGAGTATAGGCTCTTGTAGTAGGATCTGATGATTTTTTGGATTTCCTCAGTTTCCGTTGTTATATCTCCCTTTTCATTTCTAAGTTTGTTAATTTGGATACTTTCTCTGTGCCCCTTGGTCAGTCTGGCTAAGGGTTTATCTATCTTGTTGATTTTCTCAAAGAACCAGCTCCTGGTATTGTTGATTTTTTGTATGGTTCTCTTTGTTTCTACTTGATTGATTTCGGCCCTGAGTTTGATGATTTCCTGCCTTCTACTCCTCCTGGGCGAAATAGCTTCTTTTTGTTCTAGGGCTTTCAGGTGTGTCATTAAGCTGGTAATGTATGCTCTCTCCATTTTCTTTTTGGAGGCACTCAGGGCTATGAGTTTTCCTCTTAGCACTGCTTTCATTGTGTCCCATAGATTTGGGTATGTTGTGTTTTCATTTTCATTGTGTTCTAAAAAGGCTTTAATTTCTTTCTTTATTTCTTCCTTGACCAAGGTATCATTGAGTAGAGTATTGTTCAGTTTCCACGTGTATGTGGGCTTTCTGTTGTTTCTGTTGCTATTGAAGACCACTTTTACTCCATAGTGATCAGATAGGAGGCATGGGATTAGTTCGATCTTCTTATATTTGTTGAGGTCTGTCTTGTGACCAATTATATGGTCGATTTTGGAGAAGGTACCATGAGGTGCTGAGAAAAAGGTATATTCTTTTGTATTAGGATAGAATGTTCTATATATATCTGTTAAATCTAATTGGTCCAAACCTTCAATTAGTTTCATTGTGTCCCTGTTTAGTTTCTGTTTTCCTGATCGGTCCATTGAGGAAAGTGCAGTGTTGAAGTCACCCACAATTATTGTGTTAGGTGCAATGTGTGCTTTTAGTTTTAATAAAGTTTCTTTTACGAAAGAGGGTGCCCTTGCATTTGGGGCATAGATGTTCAGGATTGAGAGTTCTTCTTGTTGTATTTTTCCTTTGACCAGCAAGAAGTGTCCCTCAGGGTCTCTTTTGATGACTTTGGGTTGAAAGTCAATTTTATCTGATATTAAAATGGCTACTCCAGCTTGTTTCCTGAGGCCATTTGCTTGTAAAATTGTCTTCCAGCCTTTTACTCTAAGGTAGTGTTTGTCTTTGACCCTGAGGTGTGTTTCCTGTAAGCAGCAAAATGTAGGGTCCTGTTTACGTATCCATTCAGTTAGTCTGTGTCTTTTTATTGGGGCATTAAGTCCATTGATGTTAAGAGATATTAAGGAATAGTGATTGTTACTTCCTATCATTTTTGACGTTATTTTTTAAATTTGAATGCTTAACTTCTTTTGGGTTTGATGAAGGGTTACTATCTTGTTTTTTCCAGGGTGAAGTTTCCCTCCTTGTATTGGTGTTGTCCTCCTATTATCCTTTTTAGGGCCGGGTTTGTGGATAGATATTGGGTAAACTTGGTTTTGTCATGAAATATCTTAGTTTCTCCATCTATGGTGATTGAGAGTTTTGCTGGATATAGTAGTTTTGGTTGGCATTTGTGTTCTCTTAGAGTCTGCATGAGATCTGCCCAGGACCTTCTAGCCTTCATAGTCTCAGGTGAAAAGTCTGCTGTGATTCTGATAGGTCTTCCTTTATATGTTACTTGGCCTTTTTCTCTTACTGCCTTTAGTATTCTTTCTTTGTTTAGAACATTTGGTGTTTTGATTATTATGTGACGGGAAGTATTTCTGTTCTGGTCCAGTCTGTTTGGAGTTCTGTAGGCTTCTTGTATATTCATGGGCATCTCTCTCTTTAGGTTAGGGAAGTTTTCTTCCATAATTTTATTGAAGATGTTTGCTGGCCCTTTAAGTTGTAAATCTTCACTCTCATCTATGCCTATAATCCTTAGGTTTGGTCTTCTCATTGTGTCCTGGATTTCCTGGATATTTTGGGTTACAAGCTTTTTGCATTTTGCATTTTCTTTAACTGTTGAGTCCATGGTTTCTATGGAATCTTCAGCATCTGAGATTCTTTCTTCTATCTCTTGTATTCTGTTGTTGATATTTGCATCTCTGTCCCCTGATTTCTTCCCAAGGCTTTCTATCTCCAAAGTTGTCTCCCTTTGAGTTTTCTTAGTTGTTTCTACTTCTGATTTTAGATCCTGGATGGTTTTGCTTAGCTCCTTCACTTGCATGTTTGTGTTTTCCTGTAATTCTTTAAGAGATTTTTGTGTTTCGTCTTTCATGACCTCAGCCTGTTGACCAAAGTTCTCCTGTATTTCTTTAAGAGATTTTTGTATTTCGTCTTTCATGACCTCAGCCTGTTGACCAAAGTTCTCCTGTATTTCTTTAAGTGTTTTTTGCATTTCCTCCTTGTTGGCTTTTGTATTCTCCTGGATTTCTTTCAATGATTTTTGTGTTTCCCTTGCAAGGGCTTCTAACTTTTGATCCATTTTCTCCTGAATTTCTTTATGTATGTCCTTCATGTGTTCCTGTACCAGCATCATGACCAGTGATTTTAAATCCAAATCTTGTTTTACTGGTGTGATGGGGTATCCAGGACATGTTGGTAGAGGAGAATTGGGTTCAGATGTTGCCATATTGCCTTGATTTCTGTTAGTGACGTTCCTGCGTTTGCCTTTTGCCATCTAGTTCTTACTGGTGTTAGTTTATCTTGTCAGTGCTGGACTCACCAGTGCAAGCTGCCCCTTCCCAGTTGGCCTCTGGTGCACAGCTTACCTCCTGCACTGCTTGTAGACAGTGTGCTGCTGCCCAGGCTGTTCCGATCCCAAAGCAGGCACCCTAAGGCTCCCGCTGGGGCCCGCTGGATTCACTGGAGCACACTGACTTCTCCCAGCTGGCCGCCCGGAAGCCCAGCTAGCCACTTGCAGGACTTGGAGATGTAATGCTGTCGCCCAGACTGATCTGGATCTCAGTCTGTCCGTTCCCCGGAGTCCGGAACCAAGATAGATGCACCTCTCCTGACTGGTGGGAGGCCGAGTTCTGAAGTGGCCTCCGTGCAGGAAAGGCGCCGCACAACTGCAGCTGCTTGCTGCCCGGCTGGTCAGCGAAGGTCAGTGGTCGTGGGCACAGGGCCTAACTGGTCCCTGTGATGCCTTGGTTCCACTGCTGATGGCCCTTCAGCTGGAGCAGCCACTCTAGAATACACATTCTTTTCACACATAATGGTACTTCAGTAGGAGAGAGTCTGGACCACCAAATGGCTTCAAAACATGTTTAAAATGCCTGTATAATTTATTTTAATAAAAGGTAATGAAAAGTGGAGGGGGCTGTCTCCCATGGGCCAGCCACGTGGATAGTTACTCTATTACCAGCACATTCATAATGCCTCTGTGAGAAGCAAGGCACTTTTATTTTTTTGCCAAGGGCTCCAACAGTGAAGGTGCCTGAATGTGGTAGACACTGAGTAAGCAAAATCAATAACATACTTCACCAATTCTGGGAAGGTTTGAACATATGGAAATGCTCCCCACATAAAAATGGAAACACATATGCTTTTTTTAACTTTTTTCTCAATCACTATTTATAGATGATAATCCAATATCTCTTTAGCTCTCATAAGTAAGACATATTGACTTCCAACTAGAATCCCTGGAGGAGACTGTTTACCTTTCTCTCATCTGCCACTAACTGCCTATATTTCTTCATCTATGGGGTAGAGCCTTGGGATATTTTCCCTGTTCTCATTAGCTTGCTAACTTGTATTGTCAATATGCTCTTGATTAGGTGACTATACTTTTAAATATTCATAAATGTAGCTTTCATATAATTAATGAAAAATAGGTGTCCTGGTCCCCTGGCTCTTTCCGTCCTTTGTTTCCCTCTTCTGTGATGATCCCTGAACTTTAAACATTAGTGATTAGTATTGTAGTTGTATTATTTGGGACTGGGAAAACCATGATCTGTTTTCTTCTTTATTTTAATTTCTTATCCTTTTTAATTTTGTGTGTTAGGTGTTTTGTCTGAATGCATGTCTATGGACTGCAGGTGTGCTGTGCAAAAGGAGGTTATAAGTTGGCATCAAATTTTCTGAGTCTGGGCTTATAGATTGTATTGAGCTTATGTGGATGCTGGAAATTGAATCAGTCTTCTGGAAGAGTAATGTATTGATGAACTATCTCTATAGGACCATGTCCTCTGCATTTTAACAAGCTGTGGACTCTTATAGTAATCTCCATCTGCTGCAAGAAGCTTCTTGAAGAAGAGTTACACTTACCTTTGAGTATAAGGATAAGTACTTAGGATGTTGTTAGAAATTATGCTATTGTTAAAAAAGTGGCAGTAGTAGGTTCCCCTCCAGGTTCCATGTCATGGTACCAGGTAATCATCTCCCTATTTAGTGGTTTTTTTTAAGTCCAACTATTCATATGGTGTGGAAATCATCCAATCTATTAAAAACTTGCATAGACACCAAACCTGGGTGCTTCTGTGGCCTGCCAGTTAAAGCAAGGTGTGCATTCTTTTCCTTCCCTTGAACTGGCCTTACACCACTGGTTTCCCAATTTTTCAGATTTTGGCATTCCGATAAAACTATACCAACATCCATCCTTGATTTCTAGCTTACTAATTGAATACCCTAATATGGATGCCTCAGGCTTCATTACTATGTGATTAATAACCCTTGTAATCATTATTCTTGAAAATTCTTTTTTATTCTCTTCATTTTCTGTTTCTCCATCTAGCTATCTCTTATATTTGTGGTTGTGAGCCTAGCCTTTAATGGCTGAGCCATCTCTCCAGGCCCCATCTAGCTATCTCTAGCTATCTATCTGTCTGTTTGTCATCAATATTATAATTATATCTTATTTTAAGTTTTAAAAAGAAAGGAACTTTGCTTCTATTCTTGTCCTTTGGCTATATTCTTTATATGATGCCTAACACATAGTATAGCCTAAATAGTGTATTAAAAATGAATAAGTACGTTGTGTAGTCATTTTACTCTGAAAATTCTTAACTTCCTTGAACATACTAAGAATTTTCATATTTTTATGTATACTAGCTTTAATTGTCACAGGGATTAATAAAATCTAGTTAGACATTACTGTCGTTTTTGCATCACTAAATTCTCCAGGCTATATATGTGAGCATATACTTGTTTCCTGTTGTCATTTCAGTTTATAAATATTTGAGGAAAATGGAATTTTGATGCATGATATTCATGATGAAACAAGATATTTTGATGGGACTGTTTTTTCTATTCTTGGTTTGCTACAAAAGCAACCAGGAAACAGATATTGAGAGAATAAAAGAGTATCAACAAGGAAAAAAATTTTTCTTTTATGAGTCTATGTAGCTGCTTGCTTGGAGCAAGGCAGTAATCTTTCTATGACAATCAAATGCACACAAGGCTATTGATAAGCAATTTAAGGACTGACCATAATATGAACACAGACAGATACCTTTGCATTTATTGCTGTAGAAATAAGGAGACAAATGTTAGTAAATGTTTTGGCATGTAGACAGTCTTCAGTACCTCTGCTTTGTTGGAGTACATACACTAAGTGAGGAATTTAAAACTAGGTCAAGGATGACAATTTTTCTGCTTTTTCTCTTATTCTTTCTGTAAAAAAAAAATCCAAACACATTCAAAGCCAAATGTCTAGGTTTTGTACCCATCAATAGAAACACAAACAAGAGATAGAAAGAACACAGAGAGCATTATTGATCCTCTTTACACAAAAGGAGTTGTTTACTTTGCTATTGGCTTTTAGAAGTGGTCCCCCCTCACATACACACACTTTCAATAAAGAAACTAACAATTCATTGTGTATGAGCTGGAGCTGCAAGGAATTATTGAAAAAGAACTTAAAAGGAAAAAAAACATTCTACCAGAGAACAACACATTTCAAGTCAGACTTATCTACTCTCTTGGGTGTAGACACAAGCATCTTTCACTTTGTGTTCAATGAATTCAACTGAATGCAAGCTTGCACTGATGCTGCCTTGCACCCACGTTACTAAAATCCTTTTTTTTTTTTCTATAGAAATCTTCTGCTGTTCCAATCCTTTTATTCTTTGCATTGTTGCAACACAAACACCTAGTTTAAACTGACACACAATTGCATTTTTGAAAGCCTCTGGAGGGCTATTCATTTGAGTACATGTTATAGCAGAGGGAACAACCTGGCACCCTCTATACAAGCATACTGTTCTCTGTAAACAATGACATTTATAGTCATTTCAAAACTGATATTTGAGTTTCTAAATTTTAAGGTAAATTTGATAGAAATAGAATTCTTTCGTTCTAAAGAGTAGTACAACATCAACTTCATATTTTTTAAAATTATTGTTACAGTCTTAAAAAGATACATATAATATGTAATAATCAAAATATACATTTAACAAAAGCTTAGCACATACAACTGCTATTTTCTTTTATTATACACTTCAGTAAGAATTTTGTATCCATCTTTCTTCAGTTAATATAGAGCAAAGAGAAGAAAGACAGGCAGGTAGAAATTCATAGCCATATCACCTACCTTTTGTTCAATTTTGACGTCTTTCTTTGAAGTGTATTGTAAGAACATTCATAATTTTCTTAACTATTATAGCTATCACATTTTGCTCAGTATAATTTATACTGTAATGAACTCTTGTGCATTCATTTTTAATTTTTTTTACATTTAAGCAATACAAACTCTTTGCAGTACAGTGTTCTTTTCTGAACTATTTCCCTAATTGAATTGAATCACAATCTTGATTTAGTTGATTACTTTTGGAAATGGTGAGGTTAAGGATGTGTCTGTCTCAGTGGTTTATGAGCCCTTGCTACTCTGTTAGAGGACCTTTGTTCAGTTCCCAGCTAAAAAACATTTATTAACTCCAGTTCTAGGGGATTCGATGATCTCCTTTGACCTCCATGGTTACCCAGTATGTAAATGGTGCACATGCATACATACATACACACATACATACATACATACATACATACATACATACATACATACAAAACACCCATACACACATATAATAAAACAAACATAAAGCATTTAAAGATATGGAACATAACTGGTCATAATTGCAAGGAGAAAGAGATGAATATGCTGTTAGAATCTTAGTCCCACTCTATCAGAAACAGATACATCCACCTAGTAGAAAATTATTCAGGACAGATTTAAACTGGACATCCTTTAACTGACATATACTAATATCTTCAGCAACAGTAGAACACTAGACACAGTCCAGGCCACAGATAATTCATTGTAACAATTAAAAAAGACTAGAGATCCTGCTCTGTGTCATCTCAAGGCACAGTGGAAATCAATTAACAAAAATAATTAAGCTAGAAAACCTATTCCAGAAAGATACAGAAAGGAAATCTTCAGCACAGGGACATTAAACATGAGCCAATAAAGACAAAGGAGGAAAACTTGAAAATATTTTGAGTAAAAGGTCAATAAAATACAGTTATTGACATGTGTGGGATATAGTGAGGGCAGTCTTTAAAAAGCAATATGCAGCATTAAGTGCAGACATCAGAAAGAGGAAATATCTAAGATGTGTAACCCAAGATGCTACTTTAGAAAGGTGAAATTTCAAACAATATATCAACAGGGAGTGTCAATGAAATTAAAAAGATCAATAATCATTTAGCCAAGCTAATTAAGAAAAAGAGAGAGGTAATAAATATTAAAAAATTACAGTTGTATATCAGTGCATGTGGAAATGTGTGCAACAAAAATGTAGCATCAATTCCTGATAAAAAAAATTATCAAAATATTTGTGGAAGGTGAAAAGTTACTCAACCTGATAAAGGAACTCTTTAACAAGTTGTAATTAAGAGTTCACTGATTGGCGAAAATCTCAAAACTTCCTTTTGGATATCAGCAGCAAGGCATGGTTGTTTCAGTCTTTTTGGTATTATGAAATGCTGCATGAAAAAGAAAGAAAGAAAGAAAGAAAGAAAGAAAGAAAGAAAGAAAGAAAGAAAGAAAGAAAAGGTAATCTTAATTCATTCAGAGAAACTGAAACAAACAAAACCAAAAAGCTGGCAAGATTGTTAGAATTAAAAAGCACCTAACCAATACAGATGCAGATACTCACAGCCAACTATCAGTCTGAGCCTAGGGGTTCCCCAATGGAATAGCAAGGGGAAGGACTGGAATGATGGATAAGGCAATGCTAGTGTGGTGAAACAGATGTGAGAGTGTGGGTGGAGGAGCACCCTCATAGAGGCAAAGGGAAGAGGGAATGGGATGGGGGTTTGTGGAGGGGAAACTGGGAAGGGGGATATCATTTGAAATGTAAACAAATGAAATGATTTTAAAAAGTGTTAAGGGAAAGTCTTACTATCCAGGAAAGAAAAATAAGTCCCCCGCCTTCCCCCAAAACAATTGTAAAGAAGCTGTAGAGAGGTCTCAGTAGTTGTTCTTGTAGAGGACCTAGGGTCTAGGAACCAGCTCCCACATGGCCAAGTACAACCATCTCCAGCTGCAGTTCTGAGGCATCTGATGCCCTGTTATGACCATGATGGGCACCAAGCAAGGCCGTGGTACACTTACATACATGCCAGCAAAACACTCACACACATAAAATTAAAAAAAATAAAGGTAATTATAGAAACACTATAAAAATAAGGTAAATATGTAAGGGAGTCCCTTCAATATGCCATAGCCATGAACAAGTGTAATTCAAAATTATAATGGCATTATTATTTACATCAGCATTCCAGAAGTGAAACATATGCATACAAATTCATAAATACTTATATAAGAATTATTTGGGAGGAAACTACATGTAAGAAACAGTTACTCAAATTTCAAATAGTCAGTGTTGTCAAGAGGTCAACTCTCTTCCAGCTGCTCTGTAGCTCAAGTGCAATTTCAGTCACAATTCCAGCAAATTGTTATGTGGGCAATGGCTAACTGACCAAAGAAGCTTACAAGAAGAATCAAAAGATCCCAAATACTCAACGTTATGTTGAAGGATAACAGAGATGGAGAACTGATACTAACTTACTTAAAGGCCTGTAGAAGAGCTGCAGGAATTGAGACAAGGTAGCATCTGTTGAAAGACAAATATGTCAATATAACTGCATAGAGAATCGATACACATGCGGCATAAACATACTCAGATGGTCTTTGACACAGTAGCAAAAGCAACATAGAAAAGCAAAGATCCAACAAATGGTACCAGGCAATGAGTGTGCAGAAAAAGAAACCTAGGCATAAATTATATGTCATAAATAAGTCAAAACGAATTGTAACAAATAAAGATGGAAAATTATAAATTTGTTAGAAGATAACACAGGGAAAATTTCATGACTTTCACTGTGGCCATAGTTTCAAGATCTAAGATCAAAAGCATGAACCATGAAAGATGAAGCTCCCCAACAATGACAGTATCAACTGAGTGAAAACCTACAGCTGTACAGACATGGGTACCTAGGTTTGATGCCCAGTATTGATGTAAGAACCCAGACATGGCAGCACAAGACTGTAATCCTAAGTAAAGATAGAAGGATTTCAGGGCTTCCCTGGCCAGCCAGTGTAACTAGTCACTGAGCTCCACAATCAGCTGGAGATTATAACAGTACATGGTCAATTGTCTCAAAGGAATCAGGTGGGGAACACTAGGGGAAGACAACTGATGGTGTCTTTGGAGTGCACAGGTGCACACATGTTCACACACACACACAGAAGAATCTGCCAAACACCTACATAAAAATGCATAGTGACACACACACATACATAGAAACACACACACACACACAAACACACACACACACACACACACACACACAAGAATCTGCCAAACACCTACACAAAAATGCATAGTGAAACATACACATACATAGAAACACACACACACACACATATACAAACGTGTATATAGGTATGTGTGTGTGTGTGTGTGTGTGTGTGTGTGTGTGTGTGTGAGAGAGAGAGAGAGAGAGAGGGAAAGTGATTGAGAGTGGGGAGAGAATTAAAATAATAGCTATTAGAAAAGTAGAAAATATTAAAATTATAAAGAGTAATAAAATAAAAATTAAATATTAAAAGTTCAGAGAAAATATTTGTAAAATTTATTTGATAAATGATTATTGCCTAAATTGCATGCAAAAATATGGGGGAACACTATATGACCATCAAGAGAAGCTTAAACTATGGGGATAATAAGAATATCTATGTGCTATCAAGGGGTAGGTGTGAGAGGTGAAGAGGTAGACAACAGAGGACTTCAGCATAGTGAAAGAACTGTGGGCGTGGCATCATCCACTAGTCGTGATCAGTAGACTGTGCAGAACCAACTCCAGTACACACAGCTGATGTTAGATGAGATGGGAACGCATGCGTACAGCAAACAAATGTGTCCTTCTGGTAGGAGGCCTTGGTAGCGGGCACGTTGTGTGCATGTAGGAGAGAAATGAATAGATAACAACTCTCTATTTTCTGCTTCATTTTGTTGGGAAACTAAGCACATCTAAGAAATTAAATTTACTTAATAGAAAATAAATGGTAATTATAGTATATACCTAGCTCTGCAGGTAATTAAAAACACTGGGATGTGTGAGACCAAGGCTAAATTATTACAATGCAATGTTACAGATTATAATTTAGAATTAAAGAAATATATTATTTTTTATACAACTCCATTTTTTATTCAATATATTTTTTATTTACATTTCAAATGATTTCCCCTTTTCAGCCCCCCCCTCCCCGAAAGTCACATAAGCCCCCTTCCCTCCCCATGTTCTCCCATCCATCGCTTCCCACTTCCCTGTTCTGGTTTTGCCCTATACTGCTACACTGAGTCTTTCCAGAACCAGGGGCCACTCCTCCTTTCTTCTTGTCACTCATTTGATGTGTGGATTATGTTTTGGGTATTCTAAGTTTCTAGGCTAATATCCACTTATTAGTGAGTGCATACCATGATTGATTTTTTGAGACTGGGTTATCTCACTTAGTATGATGTTCTCCAACTCCATCCATCTGTCTAAGAATTTCATGAATTCATTGTTTCTAATGGCTGAATAGTACTCCATTGTGTATATATACCACAGTTTTTGCATCCATTCTTCCATTAAAGGATACCTGGGTTCTTTACAGCTTCTGGCTATTATAAATAGGGCTGCTATGAACATAGTGGAACACGTATCTTTATTACATGCTGGTGAATCCTCTGGGTATATGCCCAGGAGTGGTATAGCGGGATCCTCCGGAAGAGAGGTGCCCAGTTTTCTGAGGAACTGCCAGACTGATTTCCAGAGTGGTTGTACCAGTTTGCAACCTCACCAGCAGTGGGGGAGTTTTCCTCTTTCTCCACATCCTCGCCAACACCTGCTGTCTCCTGAATTTTTAATCTTAGCCATTCTGACTGCTGTAAGGTGAAATCTCAGGGTTGTTTTGATTTGCATTTCCCTAATGACTAATGAAGTTGAGCATTTTTTTTTATTCAATATATTTTTTTTTATTCGATATAATTTATTTACATTTCAAATGATTTCCCCTCTTCTAGCCCCCCCCCACTCCCCGAAAGTCCCGTACGCCCCCTTCTCTTCCCCTGTCCTCCCACCCACCCCTTCCCACTTCCCCGTTCTGGTTTTGCTGAATACTGTTTCACTGAGTCTTTCCAGAACCAGGGGCCACTCCTCCTTTCTTCTTGTACCTCATTTGATGTGTGGATTATGTTTTGGGTATTCCAGTTTTCTAGGTTAATATCCACTTATTAGTGAGTGCATACCATGATTCACCTTTTGAGTCTGGGTTACCTCACTTAGTATGATATTCTCTAGCTCCATCCATTTGCCTAAGAATTTCATGAATTCATTGTTTCTAATGGCTGAATAGTACTCCATTGTGTAGATATACCACATTTTTTGCATCCACTCTTCTGTTGAGGGATACCTGGGTTCTTTCCAGCATCTGGCAATTACAAATAGGGCTGCTATGAACATAGTAGAACATGTATCCTTATTACATGGTGGGGAGTCTTCTGGGTATATGCCCAGGAGTGGTATAGCAGGATCTTCTGGAAGTGAGGTGCCCAGTTTTCGGAGGAACCGCCAGACTGATTTCCAGAGTGGTTGTACCAATTTGCAACCCCACCAGCAGTGGAGGAGTGTTCCTCTTTCTCCACACCCTCTCCAACACCTGCTGTCTCCTGAATTTTTAATCTTAGCCATTCTGACTGGTGTAAGATGAAATCTTAGGGTTGTTTTGATTTGCATTTCCCTAATGACTAATGAAGTTGAGCATTTTTTAAGATGCTTCTCCGCCATCCGAAGTTCTTCAGGTGAGAATTCTTTGTTTAACTCTGTACCCCATTTTTTAATAGGGTTGTTTGGTTTTCTGGAGTCTAACTTCTTGAGTTCTTTATATATATTGGATATTAGCCCTCTGTCTGATGTAGGATTGGTGAAGATCTTTTCCCAATTTGTTGGTTGCCGATTTGCCCTCTTGATGGTGTCCTTTGCCTTACAGAAACTTTGTAATTTTATGAGGTCCCATTTGTCAATTCTTGCTCTTAGAGCATACGCTATTGGTGTTCTGTTCAGGAACTTTCTCCCTGTACCGATGTCCTCAAGGGTCTTCCCCAGTTTTTTTTCTATTAGCTTCAGAGTGTCTGGCTTTATATGGAGGTCCTTGATCCATTTGGATTTGAGCTTAGTACAAGGAGACAAGGATGGATCAATTCGCAATCTTCTGCATGCTGACCTCCAGTTGAACCAGCACCATTTGTTGAAAAGGCTATCTTTTTTCCATTGGATGTTTTCAGCCTCTTTGTCGAGGATCAAGTGGCCATAGGTGTGTGGGTTCATTTCTGGATCTTCAATCCTGTTCCATTGATCCTCCTGCCTGTCACGGTACCAATACCATGCAGTTTTTAGCACTATTGCTCTGTAGTATTGCTTGAGGTCAGGGATACTGATTCCCCCAGATTTCCTTTTGTTGCTGAGAATAGTTTTAGCTATCCTGGGTTTTTTGTTGTTCCAGATGAATTTGATAATTGCTCTTTCTAACTCTGTGAAGAATTGAGTTGGGATTTTGATGGGTATTGCATTGAATCTGTATAGTACTTTAGGCAAAATGGCCATTTTAACTATATTGATTCTACCGATCCATGAGCATGGGAGGTTTTCCCATTTTTTGAGGTCTTCTTCCACTTCCTTCTTCAGAGTCTTGAAGTTCTGGTCATACAGATCTTTCACATGTTTGGTAAGAGTCACCCCAAGATACTTTATACTGTTTGTGGCTATTGTGAAGGGGGTCATTTCCCTAATTTCTTTCTCAGCCTGCTTATCCTTTGAGTATAGGAAGGCCACTGATTTGCTTGAGTTGACTTTATAACCTGCCACTTTGCTGAAGTTGTTTATCAGCTGTAGGAGCTCTCTAGTGGAGTTCTTTGGGTCACTTAGGTAGACGATCATGTCGTCTGCAAATAATGATAGTTTGACTTCTTCCTTTCCAATTTGTATCCCTTTGATCTCCTTATGTTGTCGAATTGCCCGAGCTAGTACCTCAAGTACAATATTGAAAAGATAAGGAGAAAGGGGGCAGCCTTGTCTGGTCCCTGATTTCAGTGGGATTGCTTCAAGTTTCTCTCCATTTAGTTTGATGCTGGCTACCGGTTTGCTGTATATTGCTTTTACTATGTTTAGGTATGGGCCTTGAATTCCTGTTCTCTCCAAGACTTTAAGCATGAAGGGATGCTGAATTTTGTCAAATGCTTTTTCAGCATCCAATGAAATGACCATGTGGTTTTGTTCTTTGAGTTTGTTTATGTAGTGGATTGTATTGATGGATTTCCGTATATTGAACCAACCCTGCATTCCCGGGATAAAGCCTACTTGATCATGGTGGATGATCGTTTTGATGTGTTCTTTGATTCGGTTGGCAAGAATTTTATTGAGTATTTTTGCATCGATGTTCATAAGGGAAATTGGTCTGAAGTTCTCTTTCTTTGTTGGATCTTTGTGTGGCTTTGGTATCAGCGTAATTGTGGCTTCGTAGAAGGAATTGGGTAGTGTTCCTTCTGTTTCTATTTTGTGGAATAGTTTGAAGAGTATTGGTGTTAACTCTTCTTTGAAGGTCTGGTAGAATTCTGCACTGAAGCCATCTGGTCCTGTGCTTTTTTTGGTTGGAAGACTTTCTATGACTCCTTCTATTTCTTTAGGCATTATGGGACTGTTTAGATGGTCTAGTTGGTCCTGATTTAATTTTGGTATTTGGTATCTGTCAAGGAAATTGTCCATTTCCTCCAGATTCTCCAGTTGTGTTGAGTATAGGCTCTTGTAGTAGGATCTGATGATTTTTTGGATTTCCTCAGTTTCCGTTGTTATATCGCCCTTTTCATTTCTAAGTTTGTTAATTTGGATACTTTCTCTGTGCCCTTTGGTCATTCTGGCTAAGGGTTTATCTATCTTGTTGATTTTCTCAAAGAACCAGCTCCTGGTATTGTTGATTTTTTGTATGGTTCTCTTTGTTTCTACTTGATTGATTTCGGCCCTGAGTTTGATGATTTCCTGCCTTCTACTCCTCCTGGGCGAAATAGCTTCTTTTTGTTCCAGGGCTTTCAGGTGTGTCATTAAGCTGGTAATGTATGCTCTCTCCATTTTCTTTTTGGAGGCACTCAGGGCTATGAGTTTTCCTCTTAGCACTGCTTTCATTGTGTCCCATAGATTTGGATATGTTGTGTTTTCATTTTCATTGTGTTCTAAAAAGTCTTTAATTTCTTTCTTTATTTCTTCCTTGACCAAGGTATCATTGAGTAGAGTATTGTTCAGTTTCCACGTGTATGTGGGCTTTCTGTTGTTTCTGTTGCTATTGAAGACCACTTTTACTCCATAGTGATCAGATAGGAGGCATGGGATTAGTTCGATCTTCTTATATTTGTTGAGGTCTGTCTTGTGACCAATTATATGGTCGATTTTGGAGAAGGTACCATGAGGTGCTGAGAAAAAGGTATATTCTTTTGTTTTAGGATAGAATGTTCTATATATATCTGTTAAATCTAATTGGTCCAAAGCTTCAATTAGTTTCATTGTGTCCATGTTTAGTTTCTGTTTTCCTGATCGGTCCATTGAGGAAAGTGCAGTGTTGAAGTCACCCACAATTATTGTGTTAGGTGCAATGTGTGCTTTTAGTTTTAATAAAGTTTCTTTTACGAAAGAGGGTGCCCTTGCATTTGGGGCATAGATGTTCAGGATTGACAGTTCTTCTTTTTGTATTTTTCCTTTGACCAGCAAGAAGTGTCCCTCAGGGTCTCTTTTGATGACTTTGGGTTGAAAGTCAATTTTATCTGATATTAAAATGGCTACTCCAGCTTGTTTCCTGAGACCATTTGCTTGTAAAATTGTCTTCCAGCCTTTTACTCTAAGGTAGTGTTTGTCTTTGACCCTGAGGTGTGTTTCCTGTAAGCAGCAAAATGTAGGGTCCTGTTTACGTATCCATTCAGTTAGTCTGTGTCTTTTTATTGGGGCATTAAGTCCATTGATGTTAAGAGATATTAAGGAATAGTGATTGTTACTTCCTATCATTTTTGACGTTATTTTTTAAATTTGAATGCTTAACTTCTTTTGGGTTTGATGAAAGGTTACTATCTTGCTTTTTCCAGGGTGAAGTTTCCCTCCTTGTATTGGTGTTGTCCTCCTATTATCCTTTTTAGGGCCGGGTTTGTGGATAGATATTGGGTAAACTTGGTTTTGTCATGAAATATCTTAGTTTCTCCATCTATGGTGATTGAGAGTTTTGCTGGATATAGTAGTTTTGGTTGGCATTTGTGTTCTCTTAGAGTCTGCATGAGATCTGCCCAGGACCTTCTAGCCTTCATAGTCTCAGGTGAAAAGTCTGCTGTGATTCTGATAGGTCTTCCTTTATATGTTACTTGGCCTTTTTCTCTTACTGCCTTTAGTATTCTTTCTTTGTTTAGAACATTTGGTGTTTTGATTATTATGTGACGGGAAGTATTTCTGTTCTGGTCCAGTCTGTTTGGAGTTCTGTAGGCTTCTTGTATATTCATGGGCATCTCTCTCTTTAGGTTAGGGAAGTTTTCTTCCATAATTTTATTGAAGATATTTGCTGGCCCTTTAAGTTGTAAATCTTCACTCTCATCTATGCCTATAATCCTTAGGTTTGGTCTTCTCATTGTGTCCTGGATTTCCTGGATATTTTGGGTTACAAGCTTTTTGCATTTTGCATTTTCTTTAACTGTTGAGTCCATGGTTTCTATGGAATCTTCAGCATCTGAGATTCTTTCTTCTATCTCTTGTATTCTGTTGTTGATATTTGTATCTCTGTCCCCTGATTTCTTCCCAAGGCTTTCTATCTCCAAAGTTGTCTCCCTTTGAGTTTTCTTAGTTGTTTCTACTTCTGATTTTAGATCCTGGATGGTTTTGCTTAGCTCCTTCACTTGCATGTTTGTGTTTTCCTGTAATTCTTTAAGAGATTTTTGTGTTTCCTCTTTCATGAGCTCAGCCTGTTGACCAAAGTTCTCCTGTATTTCTTTAAGAGATTTTTGTGTTTCCTCTTTCATGACCTCAGCCTGTTGAGCAAAGTTCTCCTGTATTTCTTTAAGTGTTTTTTGCATTTCCTCCTTGTTGGCTTTTGTATTCTCCTGGATTTCTTTCAATGATTTTTGTGTTTCCCTTGCAAGGGCTTCTAACTTTTGATCCATTTTCTCCTGAATTTCTTTATGTATGACCTTCATGTGTTCCTGTACCAGCATCATGACCAGTGATTTTAAATCCAAATCTTGTTTTACTGGTGTGATGGGGTATCCAGGACATGTTGGTAGAGGAGAATTGGGTTCAGATGTTGCCATATTGCCTTGATTTCTGTTAGTGACGTTCCTGCGTTTGCCTTTTGCCATCTAGATCTCACTGGTGTTAGTTTATCTTGTCAGTGCTGGACTCACCAGTGCAAGCTGCCCCTTCCCAGTTGGCCTCTGGTGCACAGCTTACCTCCTGCACTGCTTGTAGACAGTGTGCTGCTGCCCAGGCTGTTCAGATCCCAAAGCAGGCACCCGAAGGCTCCCGCTGGGGCCCGCTGGATTCACTGGAGCACACTGACTTCTCCCAGCTGGCCGCCCGGAAGCCCAGCTAGCCACTTGCAGGACTTGGAGATGTAATGCTGCCGCCCAGACTGATCTGGATCCGGAAGCCGAGAGAGTAGAGCTAAGGGCTTCTGCCTGAGGCCTTGCCCCAGATTGTGTCTGTGGAGCAGATGGAGCCTGTGTGCACTCCCAGGGAGTGCGGAAGGTGTATGCTACTGTGACCTCCCCTGTGTTCCGCTCACTCTGCTGGGCAGCCGATCTGCCAACCGGGCTGTCGCACACAAGGTTAGCCTGGCCGCCCAGTCCCTGAGTCCAGGCAAAAGCCTGGGAGGCCAAGGTCCGAGCAAAGTTCCCCTAGAGCTATGACTGTTAATTGGGTTTGCCAGGTGACTAGGATGGCGGGCGTGCGCGCCCGCGCTCCCTGAAAGCGCCGGGAGAGTCTGCTTTGCTAACAATCACCTGGGCGGGTTGACTCACAGATTGCCCACCAAGCCGCCCAGTTCTTGGGGTCAGTCCTGTGCCTTTTGGGGCCTGGACCCCCGCTTTGTTAGCCTTAGGCTATGCCTGTTACAGGTCTGCCCGCCTGAGCTCTCTGTCGTCCTGCAGGCAAAATGGCGGCGGAGCGCTCGCAGGCCTGGGCAAAAAAACCTCCTGGCTGGGTTGGCACCCCGATGGCCCCCCGACCCGCCCAGGGCCTGGGTGCAGGCCAACGCCTGTCGGGCTCAGACCACCGCGGTGTTGGCCTCGGATTATGTTTGTGTACCTCAGTCTGTCCGATTCCTGGAGTACGGAACCAAGATGGATACTCCTCTCCTGACTGGTGGGAGGCCGAGTTCTGAAGTGGCTTCCGTGCAGGAAAGGCGCCGCACAACTGCAGCTGCTTGCTGCCCGGCTGGTCAGCGAAGGTCAGTGGTCGTGGGCGCAGGGCCTAACTGGTCCCTGTGACGCCTTGGTTCCACTGCTGATGGCCCTTCAGCTGGAGCAGCCACTGCTGCCGCTGCTGCCGCCGCCGCCGCCGCCGCCGAATCAAGTTGAGCATTTTTTAAGATGCTTTCAGCCATCTGAAGTTCTTCAGGTGAAAATTATTTCTTTAGCTCTGTACCCCATTTTTTAATAGGGTTATTTGGTTTTCTGGGGTCTAACTTATTGAGTTCCAATATATACAAAGAACTAAAGAAATACACTATTACATAAGATAAATACTAACTTAACTTCTTAAGAATTGCCTGTTTGTTGTGAGACAAGGTCTCCGTGTGCGGCCCTTCCTCTTCTGGAACTTATGTATACTAGGCTGACTTTAGATTCACAGAGGCTCATTTGTCTCTGCCTCTCTAGGCTGGTGAATTTGAAAGAGACAGTAGGGGTATGCGGAAGGTTTTAGAGAAGGGAAGAGAAAGGAAACATGCAATATAATCTCAAAAACATTTTAAAAATTACCTAAAACAGGTAGACAAAATGGTTTCTGGGAAAAGGCAGGATTGGCAGTTGTGTAGCAGTTTACTCTGAGGTTGAAACATTCTGTTATGAAATAAAGCTTTCAGAGCAGGCAGCAAACAACTAACAATAGTTTCAGGAAGCCCCTTAACCTGAGCAGATTAATTCCATGGTCTCTTTTTTTCCAAGAGAATATAAACCATAGAGACTGATAAGAATCAATCTCAGACAGGCCATGCTGCAGAGAAGACTCTCAGACAAGCCGAACTGGAAGAAGCAGAGGCCAGCAGAACTGCCTCAAAGAAACAAAGGCTCAGATGAGCTTCCTGCCAGGCACTCAGACTCAGTCAGTCACCTCACCTGAAAAGGATACTCTCTAGACTGCTGGGTGCTCGCTGGGCTCTATGATATGCTTGAGGTTTCAAGCTCTGGTGCGCTGTAACCCATGATGCAGTGGGTGTTGGAAATTCATGTTTTTGCGTCATTTCCACTCCTTCAAGTAAAGACTCTTACCCATGTCCCCATAAGTAACCCCAATAAAACTCATTGGCTCACCAAGTCTGACTTTGGTGCCTCCAAAATTTTGGTTCGTTAAAAGTTCCCTAGATGCGGTTAATAGATTCATATGTCTTGTGTCTCACCAGAACCAATCTGTCTAACCACACCAACTAAAGCTGACAATAACCTTCAGTTCTAGGAATCCACATGGAGAAAAGAATGAACTATTCATACCAGTTATACCCTTGGATCTCCATACCCATGTAGTGACATTTGCTATCCTTGACCCAAATAAACACATGTAAACAGAACAAAACAAAGAGTTACCTAAATGTGAGTTCAGTAGGTGCTGGTAGAAGTTATAAAGTTGTCCGAGACAAAAATAAAATAAGATCTTAGTGAACTAGTTCTGACTTTTGGAGAAATTGATATTTTCCATTTGAAAAAGTGCGAGTAGAAAAAGATGTCAATGAAACAGTTCGCTGAACTCTAAATTTTGTTTTTAGACCTCCCTTGGGCAGCAATTTCAGAAATCTGACATCCTGGGTTTTTTTTCTTAAATGTATATTGATGCTGAAGGTTTGTAGTGAGCTTTAGTCAGAAGTATTTCAGACAGCTGAAGGGTTAGCCTTATCCCTAAGGTAGATGCCTTTTAAAATCATGTCTGATTTTCCATCCTTCTGTGGTCTGAAATGTGATCGGTTTCCAAAACTGAAAATAAAGGCTACTATTCCTTTGTGTCTGAAAGAGATTGCTTCTGGGTATCTACATAGACACCAATGTTATGGGTGCTAAGACTCCTACAAAATAGCCTATTTTCACAGATAATGTAAGCACACATCTCCACATGCTTTAGGCCATCTGAGGCTGATTTATAGCACCAAGTACAATGCAAATGTTATGTAAATAGTTGTTATATTGAACTGTTTAGGGAACAATGACAGGAAAAACCATCTGCACATGTTCTGCACAGATGTAGGCTCCTTTGTTGTTTTTAAAAACCCTTTCATCCATGGTTTGTTGACTCTGAGGATGCAAAACTCACAGATCTAAACAGTGTGTTCTGAGAGCTACAGTTCTGAGACTGTGCCATACAGAGATACTGTCTTTCTCCCTAGCCACGGCTTCTACTTGTCTCTCTCTTTTTCAGCTTTATTGGTTCCACACTATTATTGAAAGTTGTTTTATTTGGGGGATCAGCAACCATGCTTTATTAGTGTTAAATACACTCCTGGTGGCATTTATGTCAATATACATTTACACATAAAATTTATGTTTCTATGTTATTTTGAGGCGTGACACTTTCATTTTACTTAAAATATATTGAGTTCACTAATAGTAGCTTGGTATTTCCCGGAGCTTTGGGTGAGGGAAGGAGGCCTTTGATGAAATAAATGCTACTTAGTTTTAGTGTTTACCAATTGGATTTCAACACCACATATAAGATTACTAAAGTTGCTTTCTACGGTAAGACATAGAAAGGTTTGATTGTAGAATTTAGTTCTGGGGAATTGAGATCATTCTTCAGTTTGAGAGAAATTCTTCATGTTGTTATATAATGCAAAATAAGAAAAACAATGTTTTTTTTTTATTCGATATAATTTATTTACATTTCAAATGATTTCCCCTTTTCTAGCCCCCCCCCACTCCCCGAAAGTCCCGCAAACCCCCTTCTCTTCCCCTGTCCTCCCACCCACCCCTTCCCACTTCCCCGTTCTGGTTTTGCTGAATACTGTTTCACTGAGTCTTTCCAGAACCAGGGGCCACTCCTCCTTTCTTCTTGTACCTCATTTGATGTGTGGATTATGTTTTGGGTATTCCAGTTTTCTAGGTTAATATCCACTTATTAGTGAGTGCATACCATGATTCACCTTTTGAGTCTGGGTTATCTCACTTAGTATGATATTCTCTAGCTCCATCCATTTGCCTAAGAATTTCATAAATTCATTGTTTCTAATGGCTGAATAGTACTCCATTGTGTAGATATACCACATTTTTTGCATCCACTCTTCTGTTGAGGGATACCTGGGTTCTTTCCAGCATCTGGCAATTACAAATAGGGCTGCTATGAACATAGTAGAACATGTATCCTTATTACATGGTGGGGAGTCTTCTGGGTATATGCCCAGGAGTGGTATAGCAGGATCTTCTGGAAGTAAGGTACCCAGTTTTCGGAGGAACCGCCAGACTGATTTCCAGAGTGGTTGTACCAATTTGCAACCCCACCAGCAGTGGAGGAGTGTTCCTCTTTCTCCACACCCTCTCCAACACCTGCTGTCTCCTGAATTTTTAATCTTAGCCATTCTGACTGGTGTAAGATGAAATCTTAGGGTTGTTTTGATTTGCATTTCCCTAATGACTAATGAAGTTGAGCATTTTTTAAGATGTTTCTCCGCCATCCGAAGTTCTTCAGGTGAGAATTCTTTGTTTAACTCTGTACCCCATTTTTTAATAGGGTTGTTCGGTTTTCTGGAGTCTAACTTCTTGAGTTCTTTATATATATTGGATATTAGCCCTCTATCTGATGTAGGATTGGTGAAGATCTTTTCCCAATTTGTTGGTTGCCGATTTGTCCTCTTGATGGTGTCCTTTGCCTTACAGAAACTTTGTAATTTTATGAGGTTCCATTTGTCAATTCTTGCTCTTAGAGCATACGCTATTGGTGTTCTGTTAAGAAACTTTCTCCCTGTACCGATGTCCTCAAGGGTCTTCCCCAATTTCTTTTCTATTAGCTTCAGAGTGTCTGGCTTTATGTGGAGGTCCTTGATCCATTTGGATTTGAGCTTAGTACAAGGAGACAAGGATGGATCAATTCGCATTCTTCTGCATGCTGACCTCCAGTTGAACCAGCACCATTTGTTGAAAAGGCTATCTTTTTTCCATTGGATGTTTTCAGCCTCTTTGTCGAGGATCAAGTGGCCATAGGTGTGTGGGTTCATTTCTGGATCTTCAATCCTGTTCCATTGATCCTCCTGCCTGTCACGGTACCAATACCATGCAGTTTTTAACACTATTGCTCTGTAGTATTGCTTGAGGTCAGGGATACTGATTCCCCCAGATTTTCTTTTGTTGCTGAGAATAGTTTTAGCTATCCTGGGTTTTTTGTTGTTCCAGATGAATTTGATAATTGCTCTTTCTAACTCTGTGAAGAATTGAGTTGGGATTTTGATGGGTATTGCATTGAATCTGTATAGTGCTTTAGGCAAAATGACCATTTTAACTATATTGATTCTACCGATCCAGGAGCATGGGAGGTTTTCCCATTTTTTGAGGTCTTCTTCCATTTCCTTCTTCAGAGTCTTGAAGTTCTTGTCATACAGATCTTTCACATGTTTGGTAAGAGTCACCCCAAGATACTTTATACTGTTTGTGGCTATTGTGAAGGGGGTCATTTCCCTAATTTCTTTCTCAGCCTGCTTATCCTTTGAGTATAGGAAGGCCACTGATTTGCTTGAGTTGATTTTATAACCTGCCACTTTGCTGAAGTTGTTTATCAGCTGTAGGAGCTCTCTAGTGGAGTTCTTTGGGTCACTTAGGTAGACGATCATGTTGTCTGCAAATAATGATAGTTTGACTTCTTCCTTTCCAATTTGTATCCCTTTGATCTCCTTATGTTGTCGAATTGCCCAAGCTAGTACCTCAAGTACAATATTGAAAAGATAAGGAGAAAGGGGGCAGCCTTGTCTGGACCCTGATTTCAGTGGGATTGCTTCAAGTTTCTCTCCATTTAGTTTGATGCTGGCTACCGGTTTGCTGTATATTGCTTTTACTATGTTTAGGTATGGGCCTTGAATTCCTGTTCTCTCCAAGACTTTAAGCATGAAGGGATGCTGAATTTTGTCAAATGCTTTTTCAGCATCCAATGAAATGACCATGTGGTTTTGTTCTTTGAGTTTGTTTATGTAGTGGATTGTATTGATGGATTTCCTTATATTGAACCAACCCTGCATTCCCGGGATAAAGCCTACTTGATCATGGTGGATGATCGTTTTGATGTGTTCTTGGATTCGGTTGGCAAGAATTTTATTGAGTATTTTTGCATCGATGTTCATAAGGGAAATTGGTCTGAAGTTCTCTTTCTTTGTTGGATCTTTGTGTGGCTTTGGTATCAGCGTAATTGTGGCTTCGTAGAAGGAATTGGGTAGTGTTCCTTCTGTTTCTATTTTGTGGAATAGTTTGAAGAGTATTGGTGTTAACTCTTCTTTGAAGGTCTGGTAGAATTCTGCACTGAAGCCATCTGGTCCTGTGCTTTTTTTGGTTGGAAGACTTTCTATGACTCCTTCTATTTCTTTAGGCATTATGGGACTGTTTAGATGGTCTAGTTGGTCCTGATTTAATTTTGGTATTTGGTATCTGTCAAGGAAATTGTCCATTTCCTCCAGATTCTCCAGTTGTGTTGAGTATAGGCTCTTGTAGTAGGATCTGATGATTTTTTGGATTTCCTCAGTTTCCGTTGTTATATCTCCCTTTTCATTTCTAAGTTTGTTAATTTGGATACTTTCTCTGTGCCCTTTGGTCATTCTGGCTAAGGGTTTATCTATCTTGTTGATTTTCTCAAAGAACCAGCTCCTGGTATTGTTGATTTTTTGTATGGTTCTCTTTGTTTCTACTTGATTGATTTCAGCCCTGAGTTTGATGATTTCCTGCCTTCTACTCCTCCTGGGCGAAATAGCTTCTTTTTGTCCTAAGGCTTTCAGGTGTGTCATTAAGCTGGTAATGTATGCTCTCTCCATTTTCTTTTTGGAGGCACTCAGGGCTATGAGTTTTCCTCTTAGTACTGCTTTCATTGTGTCCCATATGTTTGGGTATGTTGTGTTTTCATTTTCATTGTGTTCTAAAAAGTCTTTAATTTCTTTCTTTATTTCTTCCTTGACCAAGGTATCATTGAGTAGAGTATTGTTCAGTTTCCACGTGTATGTGGGCTCTCTGTTGTTTCTGTTGCTATTGAAGACCACTTTTACTCCATAGTGATCAGATAGGAGGCATGGGATTAGTTCGATCTTCTTATATTTGTTGAGGTCTGTCTTGTGACCAATTATATGGTCGATTTTGGAGAAGGTACCATGAGGTGCTGAGAAAAAGGTATATTCTTTTGTTTTAGGATAGAATGTTCTTATATATCTGTTAAATCTAATTGGTCCAAAGCTTCAATTAGTTTCATTGTGTCCCTGTTTAGTTTCTGTTTTCCTGATCGGTCCATTGAGGAAAGTGCAGTGTTGAAGTCACCCACAATTATTGTGTTAGGTGCAATGTGTGCTTTTAGTTTTAATAAAGTTTCTTTTACAAAAGAGGGTGCCCTTGCATTTGGTGCATAGATGTTCAGGATTGACAGTTCTTCTTTTTGTATTTTTCCTTTGACCAGCAAGAAGTGTCCCTCAGGGTCTCTTTTGATGACTTTGGGTTGAAAGTCAATTTTATCTGATATTAAAATGGCTACTCCAGCTTGTTTCCTGAGACCATTTGCTTGTAAAATTGTCTTCCAGCCTTTTACTCTAAGTTAGTGTTTGTCTTTGACCCTGAGGTGGGTTTCCTGTAAGCAGCAATGTAGGGTCCTGTTTACGTATCCATTCCGTTAGTCTGTGTCTTTTTATTGGGGCATTAAGTCCATTGATGTTAAGAGATATTAAGGAATAGTGATTGTTACTTCCTATCATTTTTGACGTTATTTTTTAAATTTTAATGCTTATCTTCTTTTGGGTTTGATGAAAGGTTACTATCTTGCTTTTTCCAGGGTGAAGTTTCCCTCCTTGTATTGGTGCTGTCCTCCTATTATCCTTTTTAGGGTTGGGTTTGTGGATAGATATTGGGTAAACTTGGTTTTGTCGTGAAATATCTTAGTTTCTCCATCTATGGTGATTGAGAGTTTTGCTGGATATAGTAGTTTTGGTTGGCATTTGTGTTCTCTTAGTGTCTGCATGAGATCTGCCCAGGACCTTCTAGCCTTCATAGTCTCAGGTGAAAAGTCTGCTGTGATTCTGATAGGTCTTCCTTTATATGTTACTTGGCCTTTTTCTCTTACTGCCTTTAGTATTCTTTCTTTGTTTAGAACATTTGGTGTTTTGATTATTATGTGACGGGAAGTATTTCTGCTCTGGTCCAGTCTGTTTGGAGTTCTGTAGGCTTCTTGTATATTCATGGGCATCTCTCTCTTTAGGTTAGGGACGTTTTCTTCCATAATTTTATTGTAGATGTTTGCTGGCCCTTTAAGTTGTAAATCTTCACTCTCATCTATGCCTATAATCCTTAGGTTTGGTCTTCTCATTGTGTCCTGGATTTCCTGGATATTTTGGGTTACAAGCTTTTTGCATTTTGCATTTTCTTTAACTGTTGAGTCCATGGTTTCTATGGAATCTTCAGCATCTGAGATTCTTTCTTCTATCTCTTGTATTCTGTTGTTGATATTTGCATCTCTGTCCCCTGATTTCTTCCCAAGGCTTTCTATCTCCAAAGTTGTCTCCCTTTGAGTTTTCTTAGTTGTTTCTACTTCTGATTTTATATCCTGGATGGTTTTGCTTAGCTCCTTCACTTGCATGTTTGTGTTTTCCTGTAATTCTTTAAGAGATTTTTGTGTTTCCTCTTTCATGAGCTCAGCCTGTTGACCAAAGTTCTCCTGTATTTCTTTAAGAGATTTTTGTGTTTCGTCTTTCATGACCTCAGCCTGTTGAGCAAAGTTCTCCTGTATTTCTTTAAGTGTTTCTTGCATTTCCTCCTTGTTGGCTTTTGTATTCTCCTGGATTTCTTTCAATGATTTTTGTGTTTCCCTTGCAAGGGCTTCTAACTTTTGATCCATTTTCTCCTGAATTTCTTTATGTATGACCTTCATGTGTTCCTGTACCAGCATCATGACCAGTGATTTTAAATCCAAATCTTGTTTTACTGGTGTGCTGGGGTATCCAGGACATGTTGGTAGAGGAGAATTGGCTTCAGATGTTGCCATATTGCCTTGATTTCTGTTAGTGACGTTCCTGCGTTTGCCTTTTGCCATCTAGTTCTCACTGGTGTTAGTTTATCTTCTCAGTGCTGGACTCACCAGTGCAAGCTGCCCCTTCCCAGTTGGCCTCTGGTGCACAGCTTACCTCCTGCTCTGCTTGTAGACAGTGTGCTGCTGCCCAGGCTGTTCCGATCCCAAAGCAGGCACCCGAAGGCTCCCGCTGGGGCCCGCTGGATTCACTGGAGCACACTGACTTCTCCCAGCTGGCCGCCCGGAAGCCCAGCTAGCCACTTGCAGGACTTGGAGATGTAATGCTGCCGCCCAGACTGATCTGGATCCGGAAGCGGAGCGAGTAGAGCTAAGGGCTTCTGCCCGAGGCCTTGCCCCAAATTGTGTCTGTGGAGCAGATGGAGCCCGTGTGCACTCCCAGGGAGTGCAGAAGGTGTATGCTACTGTGACCTCCCCTGTGTTCCGCTCACTCCGCTGGGCAGCCGATCCGCCAACCGGGCTGTCGCACACAAGGTTAGCCTGGCCGCCCAGTCCCTGAGTCCAGGCAAAAGCCTGGGAGGCCAAGGTCCGAGCAAAGTTCCCCTAGAGCTATGACTGTTAATTGGGTCTTCCAGGTTTGTTAACAATCACCTGGGCGGGTTGACTCACAGATGGCCCACCAAGCCGCCCAGTTCTTGGGGTCAGTCCTGTGCCTTTTGGGGCCTGGACCCCCGCTTTGTTAGCCTTAGGCTATGCCTGTTACAGGTCTGCCCGCCTGAGCTCTCTGTCGTCCTGCAGGCAAAATGGAGGCGGCGCGCTCGCAGGCCTGTGCAAAAAAACCTCCTGCCTGGGTTGGCACCCCGATGGCCCCCCGACCCGCCCAGGGCCTGGGTGCAGGCCAACGCCCGTCGGGCTCAGACCACTGCGGTGTTGGCCTCGGATTATGTTTGTGTACCTCAGTCCGATCCGTGGAGTCCGGAACCAAGATGGATGCACCTCTCCTGACTGGTGGGAGGCCGAGTTCTGAAGTGGCCTCCTTGCAGGAAAGGCACCGCACAACTGCAGCTGCTTGCTGCCCGGCTGGTCAGCGAAGGTCAGTGGTCGTGGGCGCAGGGCCTAACTGGTCCCTGTGACGCCTTGGTTCCACTGCTGGTGGCCCTTCAGCTGGAGCAGCCACTGCTGCCGCTGCCGCTGCTGCCGCCGCCGCTGCCGAAAGCCAAGAAAAACAATGTTAAAAGAGTAGGTAGTCACAATGATGGTATCTTAAAGAAAAACCAGTGGATATTAACCTAGAAAACTGGAATACCCAAAACATAATCCACACATCAAATGAGGTACAAGAAGAAAGGAGGAGTGGCCCCTGCTTCTGGAAAGACTCAGTGAAGCAGTATTCGACAAAACCAGAATGGGGAAGTGGGAAGGGGTGGGTGGGAGGACAGGGGAAGAGAAGGGGGCTTACAGGACTTTCAGGGAATGGGGGGGGCTAGAAAAGGGGAAATCATTTGAAATGTAAATAAATTATATCGAATAAAAAAAATTAAAAAAAAAAGAAAAACCAGTGCGTAATCTTAAAGAAAAACCAGTGCGTGCGTGCGTGTTTGTGTGTGTGTGTGTGTGTGTATATATATATGAATGAAACCCCAGAAGGATCCTCCACCAGATTTCTATTGTCCTCTGTTTATAACTATCAAAGAACTTTGAAGAAAGAAGTATGACTACAGTAGTCTTATGTGATCTGCCCACTCAGGAATTATGATATGAGCTCTACTTTTAGAGGTATATCATTGATTTCCTAGTATCAAGTATAAAATGTTTCGTGCCTAATAATCAGGCGCCTTATGATACCAGAGAAATAGGTACCAGTCATAAGGTTGAAACAATTCTATCCTGAATAATGGCAATGTGAGGTTTTCAGCCTGTTCCTTGACCTGAATCCAAGCTTGCGATTACTAAGAAAATATGAGTTGTACTAGCACCTCTGTTTTTTCTATTTTTTATTTCTAAAGTACCCCTGTTGCTTTGTAAGCAAGACCATGAAACTGGAACTCCAATAGCAACATAGCAACCAGTCAACTGTGCTCTGTGGATCTAAAGGACTTTGTGACAATGGTTCTACACTGATGGGTGCACAAGGTGAGGTAAGATGGTGGTGTCTCTATGTTGAGAGCAGTTGGAGAGCAGGACAATAAGCACATTAGAAAGACTCCAGGTTGTCTCATGCAGCAGTGGATGGAGAGCTGTGGGATCAGAGACTCCGTGTAAATAACAGCACAAGGATGCAGAAGTCAATTCAGTCCAGGCAAAAACCCAGCAAATATATGTTAACATTAATAAACATTTGTTAAAATGAGTAGATCTAGTAGGTTTAAATAATCACTTTTTAACTTGATTAGTAAAGAGTTTTATTACGCAGTGACTTGTGAATTAGTCTTCACTGTCAGTGGCTGGCACCATGCCGAAATCTCCCAGATGCTAGTGGAATCCACAGTCTTACCTAGATAAAGGCCTCACGTGCCTTTCTCAGTTGATTCTATTTGAATCATTTCAGAGAAGCCTTGGTAACAGGTTCAGGAGGCAAAGGTGGTGGTGGATTTCACTCTACACAAAGTGCTACATGTTGTCCCATCTTTGAAGTTCTACCCTAGTCGGAAAGAGGTTGAAGGTGTGGTAGGTGGAATTCAGGGTTTTGGATAGTCCCCTGGGACACTGTTAAATCATTCCTCTGTAGAACCATCACCCTAAGGCACAATGCCATATATATGTTATAGTTCAAGTTTGAACAGCTCTTTACATAAAAGACAAATACTTGAACATGATGTGGGGGTGATTCCTCACTAGCCTATGCAGGAGGTTACAACATCAAGTTCTAAAGTGTCTACTTTGTAATTGTAGAATTTCTCTCTAAAAACTGGTGGTAGAAAACTACCAGCTCTGCGGGTATCTTTCACTTCTTATGAAGTTAAGTTTTTCTTTTTTCTTTTTTTAAATAAAAAATGTATTTTAAAATATACAACTGAGTATTGACATTTTTAAGTCATCAAAATAATTTATAATATTTAAATGCCTCTTAAATATATATGATATCTTCTGAAACTAAAAGTAATATGTACTCAACTACTTTTTAATATTTACTTGGAACATTAAACATGATAGAAGTAGAAAAAAATCTCTTATGAAGTCCTCTATGAAAGGAAATTGTGAAAAGTTCCTAATTGGACAAAAACCATTCCATCTCCAAGGGAGAATACTCAGAGTAACTGCCTTCATAGATTGAATTAGGTAGTGTTCCTTCTGTTTCTATTTTGTGGACTAGTTTGAAGAGTATTGGTATTAGATATTCTTGGAAGCTCTAATAAAATTCTGCACTAAAACCATCAGGTCTCAGCATTTTTTTGCTTGGGATCTATTTCTTTAGGGTTTATGGGACTCTTTAGATGATTAATCTGATCTTGATTTCTTTGGTATTTGGTATCTGTCTAGAAAATTGTCCATTTCATTCAGATTTTTCAGTTTTGTTGAATATAGGCCTTTGTAGTAGGATCTGATGATTTTATGAATTTTCTCAGTTTCTGTTGTTATGTCTCCCTTTTCATTTTTTTCTTAGAAAAACAAGTTAAAATTGACTATCTCATGGAAAATTATACAGATAAAATGATAGGCATAAAAATATTTCTAAGTTGATTGAAAGTAGAAGTTTTCCAATGCAAATAACAGTGGGCGACATATCCACGGGCCATTATGAAAGTGTGGAGATTTGCAGTCTGACAGCCAAAGAGGTTGGCCGGGTCATTTTAGTGACTTTATTGTTTGATGAAACACCTGATAAAGGCAACTGAGTTTATTTTGGCTCAGAGGTAAGTATAGTTCATCATAGCAGAGAGAAACGGTGGCAGGAGCAAGAGGCACCTGTTCTCATTGCATCTGCCATTGGTCAGCAGAGTGGGATTAAGGCTGAGTCTCTGTCTGCTTTCTCTATTTTATTTAGTCTGGGAATGCAGCCCACTGAAGCCACATGAGAATGAGTCCTCCCAACCTAATTAACCCAACCTACAAACTGTCTCACAGACATGCTTAGAGGCTTGTTGCCTGTATGATCCCAGATCTTGTAGAGCTGACAATAAATATTAGTTATAGTGTCTACTAACCTTAAAATTTATTAAAAGCCAGAAGGGATGAAAAAGAGGAATCCTAGTAACGGGAGCACAGGAGGCTTTTGGTTAACACTGCTCACCCTTTGCAAGCACACACATTTGATTAGCAGACGGAAGTTTTTATCTTAAGCTGTCCAAGCACGCATCTTTTAGTATTTTGAGTGTAGGAGAAAGTTGGGACAGTTGTGAGTGCAATGTGCCTTTAAGGCAAACTGACCTGGGCTTTATCTATATTTCCTCCACGAGATAAAATGATCTGTCATCCAAGGCTGGATTTACCTCCAAGGGTTAAGCTGCAGCAGCCTCATTCCTTTCATCAGCTGGTGGCTGGCTAGTCAAAGCAGATCTAAGGATAGCCACAAAGAAGAGCCCTTCAAAGATAGCCTCGGAGCCGCTGTCTGGGATGATTCAGATTGTTTGTTCGCTGAGTGACACCCCAGGCATGGGCATGCGTGCCTGCTTCCTGCTGAGTGTTGTAGCAGTTTGTAGTGGTGTGGGAATCAATGTAAAAGTAGATTCCGGCACAGAGCTGCCTCTCAGTCAAGAGGTAGAGTAAAAATGTACCTGCCAGGAGGTTTGTATGTAGCAGTCTTTCTGTCCATGAATAGAGGATTGAGATTCAGAGTTATTATGGAATGCACAAAGCCAGGGATTAAATGTGTGAACCATACTTTGACTCTGATCATCATTTTTGATTAATGTGGATGGATACTTCTTTACCATTTGTGTGTGTGTGTGTATGTGTGTGTGTGTGTAAATTAGAAGAAGCAACGAAACTTGCTGATATATATATATATATATATATATATATATATATATAAATTAGAAGAAGCAATGAAACTTGCTGATAAATATAAATTAGAAGAAGCAATGCAACTTGCTGATATATATATATATATATATATATATGTATATATATATATAGTGTATGTGTATGTGTGTGTGTGTGTGTGTGTGTGTGTGTGTGTATATACATGGAATATGGCTCAGCCATTAAACATGAAATCTTTCCTGACATTGGTGATATGGAACCTGAAGAAATCACCTCCAGTAGCCAGACAGGACTCCTAGTGGAGGGACAGGGATCTAAAAATTTGGGGACCTTTGACCTAAAATTGGTCTGTCTAGAAGAAATTCAGGGGCAAAGATTCATCAGAAACTGAAGGAATGGCCAACCAGTGAGACCCATCTTATGGGTGGGCACCAATCCCTCACACTATTACTGAGGCTACATTGTGTGTACAGACAGGAGCCTAGCATAGCAGTCCGCTGAGAGACTCTACCCAGCAGCTGACTAAAACATGCAGGAAACTACAGACATTTGATGGAGGCTGGGGAGATTGATAGAAGAGCTAGTAATAAGAAATCATCTTTAAATGGATTCTGATGCAACTAAAGTATATGGGATGCTTACCATCTCTGCATCTTTTTCTTAGGTTCAACCTGATAATCAATTCCACTGATGATTTTTCTGGGTAGCATAATTTCTTCCCCGGGCCATAAGTAGTGAGTAGGCTTTGCCACCCAATCAAAACATTTGATTAAAAGGAATATAAAGATAGAGAAAAAAAGGAGGGAGGTCATTGGAGAATCGATGGAGAGAAGAAGGTTTATGGGACATATGGGGAGGGGGGATCCCGGAAAGGGGAAATCATTTGGAATGTAAACAAAGAATATAGAAAATACAAATATTTAAAAAAAAGGAAATACTCTTTAAATCAGCTAATATAAATCAACTCCACCATCTACACTCAGGCTTAAAAATTCCTAGAAACATCCATCCGGTCTTCGAGCACACAGGATGTTCACGTCTCACCTGTTTCCTGTTTGTGGCCTGACCTACCTTTGCTTGCTTATTCCGCCTTCAGTCTCTTCTGTGTCTTGCTACTCTAGCTGAGCCTTAGAAATCTCTGCCTTCCTCTCAGTTGCACCCAGCACTTTTCTAGGTTGGCCCCAGGCACTGCTTTTCAGGTTCATATTCCTTCCCTCACCAAGCCAGGTTCACCCAGGACTGCTGAACACCTATGCCAATTCTACATCAGAAATATCCTTCTTTACAAACTTTCTAAGTCACCAGTGAGCACCGGGACCTCATTTGTCTAACGTATCTGTCATCTTCTTTCTAATGTTCCCATGGATTTTTCTTTGAGGCAGAGAAAATCTGTCCTTCCACATTCCAGCTTCAGAATTTATTTACAAATCTATTTAACCTTATGAAGTTTGAAAGATTAGCATTATCTTGGGTAAAGTTTTGAAAGAAGGAAAGATAGTAGCAACAAGGTCAGTCTGCTATGGACAGGACAAGCATTTGAAACTCCTAGGAATACAGAATACCTATTTAAAAATTCCAAAAGTATAGCACTGGCAGTGGTTCTCAACCTGTGGGCCGTGACCCTGTTGGAGTCCACCAAACCTTTCACAAGGATTGTATGTAAAGCCTCCTGCATATCAGATACTTACATTTGTACTCATAACAGTAAAAATTAGCTGTGAAGTAGCAATGAAGGTAATTTTATGGTTGTGGGTCACCACAACATGAGGCACTGTATTAAAGGAGTGTAGCATTAGGAAGGTTGAAAAGCAGTGATCTACAGGATCACACCTTCACAGAGAATCTACAAGTCAATCTGTTTTACACCTTTAGTAGGAAGCTTTCTCTTGCATCTTCTGGAACTCACCTGCACCATATTGATCCTCATAAAGTAACATGCAGCTCATGGTTCTGGCTGGATTTCTCTATTACTCCCTTTAGCATGTTCAATCTGTGGATTGTTCCAGAAAACACAAAGATGGTGATGATCATCATCAGCATCGGTGCAGGATCTTGTCCCACATGTTTCAAGATTTTGGACCACAGCCCTAATCTTCTTCAATGTTACAGGCAGACTGTGTCAGACTGGAACGATATTTAGGTAACCAAGATTGGTATAGCCTCATCTGGCATCAGCAAAGGAGAAAACTTGTTCAGTTATTTTCCTCCAAGGTGAATTCTTTACACAAAATGATGGGCAGATCTAGTAATTTTCTGAACATGATTAAGTGTATGTCTTTGATACAAGCTTGATGGTTTTCAATACAAATTGGTACAACAGCCTTGTGACCTAAGGGAATATGACAGTTGCAACAAAACATATATCTCTGTAACATGCCTAAACCATGTTTAAAACAGTGACTGAAGCCATTGGCTTCACACTTGCTGTTGAATAGGAAATAATTACAATAGTACTTATTTTGCGGATGATTTCTTAGTGATGCTCAGAGATGAGTATGAGCAGTAGACATGTGCATGTTATTCTCTCTGCTTAGTTGATCTCATCAATTTCCAAAATCTTGCTTTTTCAGATAGAAGTTTTTAAAAAGTCATGGATACCAGCAGCCAGGAAGGGAGAGGCAGAAAGGCATCTGTGCAGTTGAGGTTATAATGCTTTATAGTCTCAGATCAGTCACAGCTATGTAATGAGACTATCTTAAATAGCAATGGAGACAGAAATGTTTGTGTGTTTGTGTGTATGTTTGTGTGTGTGTGTGTGTGTGTGTGTGTGTGCACATATTTGTAAAAATGTCATCTATTCATGCAGGCAGTTCTTTTTCTTGCTTGGGTAACTTTATAATTTATTGGGAAATGTTACCATAAATAACTTTTTATCATTTTAGAATGCCTTTAGCATAAAAAATGATATTTTTATAGTGTCTTGCTTTTATTGCAAAATGAAAGTTCTCAGCATTGTGTATATTAAATACACATTTGCCTTCACCCCTAGCTCCCCTGCTTCCTATTTGCTGAGTGTGTTCTTCTTTGTTCTCTGTCTGGTTTTGTCTGGAATAGGAGGCATGTATCTACATCAACAGCAGGGCTGTTTAGTCCCAGATGTTGATCGAGTCAAATAAGATTATATCCTAGGCTTTCCGGATGTATGTCTCTCCTGGTAGCTATTAAGGGGCAAAAAAAGCTTACAAAACTCTACACTTAGTCATTGAAGTAGTGGCTATTTTCAGAAGTGAAAATCAAACTTACTACCATGAATTTTATTTTCACAAAAGACCACAAGAAGAGATCTTTGATTTTGAGACTAGAAACCACATGACAAGTGTCCACACCCCCAGGGAGAGCATATGTGGGCTAAAACAGTGAGAATAGAATTTGCCAGAGGTTTTTCTTCTATAAATAAATAACCGGATGCCTTTATGTAAATAAATTCTTTCCTCTGGGATTATAGTATTATGAGGAATTTCTATATATCTTGGGATTTTGATTCCCAAGGAGTCTGTTATCTTACAAACATAGGAATTTATTCTAGTTTTTCTTCCTTTCCAAAGGAATGCTACCAAACTTCTAGAGAGGCTGATTTAGCCACATTCTCTTTAATTTTCTACTCTGTTACTGTTTTCCCTAACATTCCCTAACAGAATCCCAGGGAGAGATAGCCTAGGATATAAAGATGAAGAAATGAAACACACTGTTCCCTGTGTGTTATTTCTGAGGCTGTGGTTGTACTAGTTTTACCCTAGTATGACCTAACATGACATGGATACAAAGTCTCAAGTTGTTAAATGCTGGGGAACAATACTTTTAACAGGCCTGCATCCTCACTAGCCTGGACAGATGAAAATACCTGCTACCTATAATGACTATTGACTGCTTTCAACAAGACAAGAATGGCCAAGGTAATTAAATAGTTATTTATCTTCAGGTTATTTTTTCCCATAACACAGGGCTGGAGAGATGTGTTTGACATTAAAGAACACTTATGGCCCTTTTAGAGGCCCAGAGTTCAAGTCCCTGAACCCACATCAAACAGCTGACAACTGTAACTACATCTCCAGTAAATGGGGATGTTTGGGTTCTTTAAAAATAAGAGAAGCAATAGAATGAGTATATATTAAATGGGACATTTTAGATTTGCTTTCAGGACACAGGTCTCTGCAGTCCATCGATAGCCATCCTCACACTGGAGAGGCTAACAACAGGAAGCTGCTTGGTCCACAAGCTAGTTGCCTCAGCATTCCAAAGGACATTATCTCGAGGGTATATGGGAGAGCCACTGGTTTTCAGGCCATCTGAAGGACGAGGGAGCTGGGTGCCTGTAGAAGGAACCACAGAGGCCACCACTACAAAACCCCTGGGGGTGAGGGGACTGCGCAGCCCCAAAGGCATCTTCTGCAAAAGGACCTAATTGAAGATTTCCTGAGAGACCAAGGATTGCTGATGCAGGCTATGATAGCTAATTGGGAACTGCTGTTTAGAAGAGATGCTTTATTAGGCCAATGGGGCACAGGTGGACGGTAGTAAAGGACTTTGCAGCAGCATTCAGATAATCTTGCTGCAGCACTTCTTATACTACCAGAGTCTGTGTTGTTGATTCACACCACCTCACCTCCAACACCTAGGGGCAGGCAGGGTCCAGGAGCAAGTAGTTCAGGGCACAGGCAGCATCTGCCCATGACAACGAAGAATGAACCCACAAAGGTGGGTGGATCAATGTGCCATTGAAACACAAAGGTAAGCAAGTTAAAAAAGTAAAGTTTTGCTCTTGTCACTCCTTTTATGTTGGTCACAAAGGAAAATTGCCACCATGCTCAGGGAGGGCTATTCACTTTGGTTAATGTGACCAGGAAGATGCTTAATGTGTGTACCTGAGCTGCCCAGAAGCTTGTCTCCTTGTTGTTGTTGGTTCCAGATCAAAGTCAACCTCCAGGAGGCACCACTGGGCTTTGTCACATGGTCATGAGAATGAGGACAGAGCAGCCAGTGAGCTTTCATGTTCAGGTTGAAAATGTAGATGACAGATTCTCTGACTGAAACTAAAATGACATGGAGTGATAGACAATTTGATGCAAACCCACAGCAGAGGGATGATCATTTAAACTAAAGAGAACTATTTCCAGGACTTCGTTGATTATTTTGCATCTTTAACTTCATTCATTCACTTTTTCATTTATTCATTGCATATATGTTACCAGCACAGTGACTGATTCTAGTATTAAAATTATCAATAAAGTCAAGTTACTCCTCTCAAAAAAATATACATATAGATTTACAAACAAAAACCACTAACTGGCATGAAAATTTACAACATGCTCTTTAGGGGTGAGTTTAAAAAATCATATTAAATCTTTGTATCATCTGTATGAAATATGGAGTTAAAAGGAAACAATCATTTTAGTTTCTGCTCCAGAGTTACCAAAATAAAAGGTACAATGTATTCCATGCTACTATTACCAGCACAGTCTCAAGCTGTGTGCTCAGGGACTCTGGGTTAAAGGGAACGTGCCCACTTTATAGTACTGAGATCCGCGTTTTGCATGGAGGTTGGAACATGATTGATTATGGCTATAGCAAATACTAACCACCACATATATGTGTGTCCAGGAGGATGTGATATTACGTCGCTGTACACTCCCTATTTTTGTTTTGTTTTTCATTTTATAAAAGAGGAAGATCTCTTTTATAAGTAAAAATCTGAAGATTTTTCTAACTTTAAAATTATTAGAAATAGCTTCTTCCACTTAAAAGCTCTGAGATAAATGTAGATGAAACAGACATAGCTAGCCTTCAAATTTCCAAACATAAAGAACAAATGAAAAACTTTGACCTGAAGTGATATATACATTTTTCTTTTTGTTTCATGTGTCTTAAAGACATTGGAATTGATTGTCCTACAAACTTGCCCTTTTTTTTTTTTTGAGACAGAAAGACTGTAGAAGGAAAAGTTTGGAGAAATTATAGACTCTGCCTATATCCAAGATAAGGATAGCCAGTAGGTAAAAACATCCCTGGGTCTGTAACATTCCTGATATTTTATTTCCACACTAACAATTTTTATACTCACTTTTAAATTGCCTCTTTCTTTCCACACCAGTTTAACCTCTTAGGTGAGGTGCAAGCTACTGATAGAGAAGGCAATATTAAAAGTTCACACTGCTGCAGAAGGCCAGCCTGGCCCTTGCAGGCTTGCTTGTTTTGGCCAAGAGAGGTAAAATTGCACTTTACTTAGAGAAAACTAACTAAATGTTAGAAGTATATATTTTAGTTTAATTAAACAAGATTTTCTGGTTATATGGTCAAGAATCAGTAATGAAATTCTGAACTTACTTGCCTGGAAAGGAATAAAAATTGGGCAGCCCAATACAAATGAGGCAAACGGGAGTTGAGCAGAGGAGCCACTGAAGAAAGGGCTGTATTCTCCGAGTCCCTTCTCACAATATCCTCCACCCTAACTACCTTGGGTTGTCACTGCTCTGCCCGTGGAATGGTACAGACTGGGGCCCAAGAACTATTGTAAATTTTCATTTATGCTTTTCCATTATGCCCACTTCTTTCTAATCTCTTGTAGTAAGCTATGAGTCCTCTGATGATACAGGTCTCTTTCTACTTCACATTTATACCCAGAAGAACATGTAGAAAATAAGTTACAGGATAAATGCCCAAATGAGCTTGGTGGTAAAATTATTATTCTCTTTGATGGAAAAGAGGAGAAGGCTCAGGAAGGTTATTGAAGCATTTGTTTAAAGGCAAGTGCCCATTGAATGAAACTCAAAACCATAGTACTTAGAACATCACTCTATGTCAGTGCATTTTTTTACTTTAGTATCCTGTGTCTCTAAAAGATTGATACTACTCACACATGATCCCACAATGCCCATACACACAAGCTCTCTCCCTATCTTTATTTACTAAGTGTACTGATAGTGACCTTAGAAATCCCACAATTATCCGGAAAAATTGACTAACTTTTTTTTTTATATTCTTTGTGTACATTCCAAATGATTTCCCTTTTCCCAGTTACTCCCTCCCCATAAGTCCCATAAGCCCTCTTCCCTCCACCCATTCCCCAATCAATCCCCTCCCATTTCTCTGTCCTGGCAATCCCCTACAATGCTGCATCAAGTCTTTCCAGGACCAGGGCCCTCTCCTTCTTTCTTCTTGGGAATGATTTGATATGTTAATTGTGTCTTGGGTATTCAGAGCTTCTGGGCTAATATCCACTTATCAGTGATTGCATTCCATGTGTGGTTTTTTTGTGATTGGATTACTTCACTTAGGATGATATTTTCCAGATCCAACCATTTGCCTAAGAATTTCATGAATTCATTGTTTTTAAATGCTGAGTAGAATTTCATTGTGTAAATATACCACATTTTCTGTATCCATTCCTCTATTGAGAGACATCTGGGTTCTGTCCAGCTTCTGGCTGTTATAGATAAGGCTGCTATGAACATAGTGGAACATGTGTGCATGCCTGGGAATCTTCTGGGTATATGCCTAGGAGTGGTATAGTGGGGTCCACCAGAAGTGTCATGCCCAGTTTTCTGAAGAACCGCCAGACTGATTTCCAGAGTGGTTGTACCAGCTTGCATTCCCACCAACAGTGGAAAAGTGTTCCTCTTTCTTTCTTTCTTTTTTTTGCCTTTTCTTTTTTTTCCTTTTTTTTAATTCGATATATTTTTATTTACATTTTATTGATTTCCCCTTTTCTAGCCCCCCACTCCCCGAAAGTCCCATAAGCCCCCTTCCCTCCCTCTGTTCTCCCACCCACCCCTTCTCACGTCCCTGTTCTGGTTTCTTTCTCCACATCCTCGCCAACACCTGCTGTCTCCTGAGTTTTTAACCTTAGCCATTCTGACTGGTGTGAGGTGAAATCTCAGGGTTGTTTTGATCTGCATTTTCCTAATGACTAATGATGTTGAACATTTCTTAAGATGCTTCTCAGCCATCCGAAGTTCTTCAGGTGAGAAGTCTTTTAAAGAAAGCTGGGATTATTTCACATATCAGGTTTCTGCACTGTGTATCTTAGATCCTCACGTATTAGGGCAGTTACCCATAGAATCACACAAGACCTAAGAGCGTATAGTCTACTCACCCCAGACCATGGCTGTTTCAGCAGCAGCTTCTTCTGCATACATGACACACGGAAATCAACTAAAAAGCAAACATGCCATAATTATTTTTTAGCATTTTTATGAAACTTTGAACAAATAGCCTTCATGATAATCTTGTTTTAGTATTTTTAGCACAATGCCAAAAACACTAGATACGTCTATAAATGTATGTTTTGCAATTACATTTTGTTTCCTTTTAATTTTAAGTTTAATTTAAATATAATTAGCTCATTTCCCCTGTCCTCTTCCCCTTCTAACTCTGCTCATGCCTCCACCTCATTAGAAACAAAAGTCCTAACACTTTGTAGGTGTAGATTTCCAAACTACACTTCGAAAAGATGTAGTAAGGAATAGTTCCATCAACAGTGTGACAGGGTTACTATTTTGAAAGTTTCTTTTATTTTCCAGAAGACTCTATTGAAAATGTATTTGCCTTTAACAACTATATTTAATGCTTTGTCTATTCCATTTTAGAGGGAAGAGTGATCAGCAGATGGGCATAGCTGCAAGAGTGACAGGAAGTGTAAAGAAAGTTGTATGTGACAGGTCTTGGCACAACTGGTGTCTCTTAACTGTGAATAACTTGGATCTCTGAGCTTGAAGCTTGGATGGACCAAATAAGTATAAAATTACACTCAGTAAAGTACCATTTTTGTTAGTATAAGGAAGAAAACTAGCTAAGGTTAACATTACTCATGATATTAATGACCAGTTTAGAAAGAAGTTAAACCAAATTCATCACTGAGAAGAATTTATAGGTCATAGAGGTAAGAAAAGTGCAAAAAATATAAACATTTAACCAAATGTACAGATAGTTGTAGTTATCACAGAAGTCTGTGACCATTCATAAAGACTGGGCTTCAATGTAGTGGAATGGACATAGTCTAAAAAGGGAGATAATAATGGTATGAATTAGGGATAGTTAGAAATGATTTACAAAGACATATGGGATAATTATTAAACAAAAATTAGTGACTCTTCCCTCCAGTGTGTGTGTGTGTGTGTGTGTGTGTGTGTGTGTGTGTATGTGTTTATGTATGTATGTATGTATATGTGTGCATTCATGTGCATGTGTTCATATGTGTGCCCATGATCATACAAGTATGTGTCATGTTTGGTATCAAATGTCTTCCTTAGTAGTTCTCCACCTTAGTTTTTGAGGCAATGTCTCTTACAAGCAGTTTACCAATTGAGTTACTTTCTTACCTCTTAGATTATTCCTTATTAAAATCTATTTTCTCAGAAGTCCCAACATACATTCTACATTGGTAGAGATTTATGCAGAGATGTAACATGCAGAGATGACATGTTAATATTTTTGGTGATATGGAAATACAATACATTTTATTTTTTCGGAGATTGCTTTTCTTTTTGTCTTTGTTTTTGTTTTGAGGTAAGGTTTTACTCTGTAGTCCATGTTTACAGACACTTGGATACATGGAATAGGCTGGCCTTGAAGTCAGAGTGCTCCATGTGCCTCAGCCTTGAACTGAAACCTTCTTAATGAATGTTTTAATCACATACAGTAAGAGTCTAGTTTCTAAACAATCTACATTTAATAATAAGCCTATCCTGTGCTGAGCACATGGGTAAACCAATGTACTGCACAACTAGTAGTTTGGCTGGTAACTAACATGTGGAGAGACATATTCCAAGTCAAACAGTTCTTCCAAAGTTCAAGTATACCACAGTTCCTATATATGGAGAAGTTCTTGGCTGAGGGGTGTGATGAGATTAATGATGCTGTGCGAAGAAGAGAGACCTGAAATCATGGTTTCATTAGTTATCTATATGTGAGTCTTCACCATGTCATGGTGCACCATATGCCAGCCCCTTGATGCTAGGATTTACCACTCCAGAACTCCAAGAAATGAACGTTTGTTTTGGAATCAGCTGCTTATTCACGGGTGCTCTGTTATGACCTATAAAGATGACTAAGACAAGGTTTAAGGCACAGCAAGAATGCACACCGAAGGGAAATGTATTTTTAGTTTTGATAAAATTACAAAGACTTTAGTCCTATAGACAAAATACTGGAATGACTAGCTGCTGAGAGGAGAATCAGAGCTTGTTTGAAAAGTCATTTTAGAAGAATAAAAATATCAATTTCCTTAGTTTAGATGCAGAAGATGAAGGTAGGTCTCACAGACCTCTTCTTGTCAGTACCAGGAAGTGTCCTGCTCTAGATAACTATAGCCTACCTTTCCAAGGCACATGTTCCCTTCTCCTCTCTTTTCCCTCTTATATCTATATAAATGATACAGGATCTTTTTGGAAAGCTCAGAGAGGAAGGAGGGAACAAGTGAGAAAGGGGAGGTGGAAAGGAAAGTAACGAGGAAGAAAGAACTTAATTTATAGTCATGTGCACTTCTCATTACCTAAAGACAAAATTCTATGCATTTGTGGCATCTACTAACCATGGTTTCTCCCTTTACTTCGTTTAAATTAAAAATTAAACTATTTAACCAGGCATTAAATTTAGTACTACATTCTATTCTTTTAAAATTGAGTGAATTGAGTTGAGGACAGCTCAATATAAATGTCCACAATGGTGAATATCTGAACTCTCAGATATAATAATGGTTATCTCCACATCCCTACTGAGTATTTGAAATGTTGTAAGTTAGGCTAAAGAATTAAACATAAAATCATATTCAAGTTAAATTTTACGTAGTATGTGGCTGATGTATGAGACAACAGAGCTCTATAACATAGGAAATTTAAAATAGAGCTGAAACATAAGATTTATTCTATCACAGAGTCTAGAATAAGAGGGGCATCAAAACTTGTTTACTTGGCAGTGAAAAGACTCAGCAACCTTTTCAAAGGAATATTCTATTATTTTCCTAATCTTGCTACCTTATCATCTTTTAAATATCAGTTCTCATGTTCAGGTAAAAGTTAATGAATTTTAAGTGGTTTTCACCTTAGTTACATTCAAAACACAATGCACCCCGCTTATTGACAGAGCAGACATTCTCTTCTGTTGTGGCAGGGTCGATTAGGACATTGGCCACACACTTTCAGCCCTGACTGCTGTAGACTTTGGTTTACCCTTCAGCTTTTGGGGGCACACTGGAAAGCAGAGGCTCCCTCAAGTTGTATGGCTGTTCTTCCGCATGTGACTTGGAGTTCTATTTTATCATATCATTATGGCTAGAGTGGAAAGCTTTCTTATCTCTGCTAAGGCTCTTGCCATTTGTTATCTGTAAATTCCTAACAAGGTCAGAATAAAAGGTCTAGGCCAAAGCAACGCATCAGATTCTCTTGTGTGGCTCCAAAGATGACGCGACATTGGCCTCTATTATGAGCACAGATTCAGCTCATATTTGAATTTTAAAAAGGGTTTTAAATAGAATGAGAAAAACAAGCAAAATATAATTTTCTTTCAGAGCTACCTGGGTCAAAAATGCAACAGTGAAAAGATTGGGATAAGCATATTATTTTCTCTAAAATCCTAGGTACTTCATATGTAATCATGACAGGCATGGACAAAATAAAGTAGCCCATAGTGTATTGAAATCGTCACTAGTGGATAGAGTAAATGGGCTGAAACTGGACAGATTATGTACCTAAGATTCATGCCTGAATCTTAAGCCTTCTGCTTAGTCTTGTCTTCATTAATGAATGTCTGTATGACTCTCTCATTGCTCTCGCCTCTTGGCACTCTCACCTCTCTGCCCGTCTTGGGCTCTCCTCCCCTCCCCCCCTTTCTCCTTGTGGTCATGGCTGGCCTCCACTCCTCCACTTTTCTATTCTCTCTCTCTCTCTCTCTCTGCCTCTCTCTGCCTCACTTTCCATTAACTCCCATCCCCTCTGCCCTGAATAAACTCTATTCTATACCAAAAAAAAAAAAAAAAACCAACCCACAAAAAACAATGAATGTCTGTATGAACTGTAGTGTCATATCACAGAAGCATATGAAGATATTGGTATTGTGGACTCCAACTCTGAATCATGACATATGCAGAAACCTAAAAAGAATGAGATAAGCTTAGATGTGCTAAATGCCAGAAATTAAAGACAATATACCTGGAAATCCCAGGGTGTGCCATGGATTATATCTTCTCTATCTGTGAATTTATCTATTTAGTTACATTTATTTGTATCATTATAATAGCCTGCCTACTCAGTTATCACAAAACATAAACTAGGTGGTATGCTATGGGGAATGATGGAGTTGGCCTGGCCTAGCTTCCTTAAGAGGCAAGCATAATAGATTTTTCAGAATATATAACTCCTGAGGCCCATAATGGAGATGGTTTCTTGATCAGGGAGGTAGTTCATGACAACTTGTCTTTTCATCACTGGCATGAAACTGTATGGGCCTTGTGCATGCTCTCTGTGTGTTCATAGGTGCATCAGCCCTGCTAAGATTATTCTGAAATCAGTTGATCTTCGTTTACATTACCAAATATGTCTGTAGATCATTAACTCTGAAATGAATTGTTGTTATAAAATATTTAAAGGCCCATTGTTCCTGGAGGCTAAAAATGAAGACTGTGAAAGCCATATTGGACAATTACATTTATCCTTAATGTACTGGCTTGCTTTCATTGGCTGAATCTTATGCTTGTGAATCAGAAACTCCCTCATAAGGAGAGGTGGCCATGATGTTGACACATACTGGATATTTTAATCATTACACAATTTCATTGATTGCTGAGCTTTATGCCAGTGGGTTTAACTATCAACTCTCTAAGTGTAAAATCATAAGTTGAGACAGAATTATATTTACAAGTGCACTTTGCCATTTTTTGTTCCTGAATGGAGATATTCTTTCAATGGCAATAATATTATCTTTATATTTACAGATGGATTGAGTAAATAGCCCAAGGTCAGGTTGCATATTACTGGATATTTAGGAGCAAATTCCAGGGTGCTTTGCTCTCATTTTAGAGTGTGGGCAATTTCCCCCATTGCTTCAATCATCATTACTGAGAAGGAAGCCAATCTCATTAAAGCAAATCACTGTTGTCCTTTTTCTTCATATCACAAATCATGGATTTCCAGTATTAGGTTGAATCCATTCCTCAAGATGGCTTTTCCAGAAGCTCCAAAGTGCCAGAGAATGGCAGGAGGGAGAAAGAGGGCCAAAGTATTCTTATTCCTATTCAATGCCAGCTACTTGTCCCTATCTTTACTATCAACGCCTTGAATAGCTAAACCAAATGAGGAAGAGAACAAAGGTGGGAAGTACAAAGGGGACTGAAAACTAGTATCAATAATTCTGCTGATTGTTTATAATCAGCGTTGACATGTTTGAGAGCTGTTAGCTGAGAATGAAAGAGGCTGTTCCCATGCTGCGGTGGCTAAGCCTGGTGCTGCTCTCAGAGGAGGTGAGTTCTTGTGCATGTGAAGGAATGCATGTCTTGGCAGTAGACATCCAATCGCATGCTCACTAGGCACAGTGTTTCTCTCTACTATATTCCTCATATTCAGTCCTGAGATAGAAAGTGCGTTAATATTGTGAATATTGTCTGCTTTCCCTGACTTGTGTAAATGTTGCCTCTACTGGTTTTATTCAACCAGTTGAGAATCTTTTCATCAGGGGTTGTTGGCATGTAGTAAGTGATAAGTGACACGTGGTACATGGGGCGCTTGTCTTAGAGAAGTGCAACAGCTGAGGACAGGGTTAGGTATAGGAGGAGGAATGTTGAGGACCCGTATCCTTTTTCTACAACTCAGTTCCCAGTATGGCAGCAGAATGACCCATATCTGAAATAGTCTTCTCTAATTAATCAGGTGAGACCGGAAGAATGACCTAAACTACTGAAATTCATTTTCTCAATATCTTCAGTCAGATCCTACTGCAAAATCTGCAATAGAAAAATCTATTTCTATGTATTTCTAACCACAATTTATCCCTCACAGACAGAAGCAACTTTGAGAAAGCAGATACTAAACCGATTATACAAAAACTTTTTTAAAAAAGTATTAGTATACATAGAGTTAAAGATACAGAGATGCGCAGCCAGGCAGTATGCAGAGACTGAGGGGTCTTGGAACATTCAAGCCTACCTGAGAGGACTTCATCAAATTCTCTCAGGGCTCAGGAAAACTTAGGAATGAGGTCCAAAGATTGCCAGAGCCAAATGGGATAGAGGATGCCATGGAAACCAGATCTTGTAAACACAGCAGAACCAACACAAGCATGAACTCACAGAGAGTGGGGCAGCAGGCACCAGTCTGCAGCAGATGAGGACCCAGCACTGAAAGAAGTGGGCATATGTCCTCATCCCTAACCCAGAAGCTATCTTGCAAATGAAAAATGAAGTTTCACAGAGGATACAATCTACTCTGAAGATTGTATCTACAATGTATCAGCCAATGCCCAGCTGTAGATGTCCAACATGAAATGAACTCAGTGGTACCTTGGGAATTTCTTTGTCCTATAAGGGTTACTTAGAAAAAATTGTTTTATTATTTTTATTATTTAATTTAATTTAATTTTACAAGTCCCTCGTATTGCATTATGTTTTGTGTTTTTGGGGATTCCTATGAATGGGTATTTCTCTCTGTGTCTATATAGGTTTCTTATACTTTCTTTGGCTCTTTTTCTCATGTTTGTTTTTTCCAATCTGCTTGTTTTTGTTTTATTTTATTTTATATTGTTTTTATATTGCTTTGTCTTTATATTGTTATTATTTACATTCATATGTGTTTTCTAAGGTGAGATGGATTCCATTGGGAAGGGAGGCTGGAATGATCTCAGAGGAGGTGGTGAAGAGGAAACTATAATCAAAATATATATAATAAAACATTTTCCATAAAAGTAAAATAGTGGAAACGTGAAATAACATACCAAAACCAAATAGACACATTAACAAAAATAATAGAGTATGTTGTTAGTCTACTTTTTGTTGTAATAGGAAAATACATGAAGTTAAGTTACTATAGGAAGAACTTAAGGGTTTTATTTGGAATCATCATTATGGATATTTAAATAACTTATGGTGCATCCAGTGCAAAGTAAGCACCATAGGAACACAAGGCAGGAGGCACGTTTTGCCTGTCTCTCCTTCTTATCTCTCTGCTGAGGAATTCAACAGGTTTTAGCCATGGGAGTCCACTGTAATGGCTTCTTCTAACCCTAATCCTTCCCCAGAGCTTTACATGAGTACCACAATTAAATTAAGGCTTCTGCCTGCCTAGTAGTACTTCACAATGGATTTTCATATCAGTATGTGAATCCTTGGCAAACACTATCCATTCATCCAAAAACATCAGATGATATGTATTCCCTTTCCGGAATTACGTGCTCTATCCCATCCCCCCTTCCCCTGCTTCTATGGGGGTTACCCCTTCACCCACCTGCCCACTCCTGTCTTCCCACCCTGGCATTCCCCTGCACTGGGGCATCAAGCTTTCACAGGACCAAGGGCCTCTCCTCCCATTGATGCCGACAAGGCCATCCTCTGCTACATATGCAGCTGGAGTCATGGGTCCCTCCATGTGTACTCTTTGGTTGGTTTAGTCCCTGGGAGCTCTGGTGGGGTTGTCTAGTTGGTTGATATTGTTGTTCCTCCTATGGGACTGCAAGCTCCTTCAGTTCCTTTGTTCTTTTCTCTTGCTCCTCCATTGGGGAGCCCATGCTCAGTCCAATGGTTGGCTGAGAGCATCCCCTCTGTATTTGTCAGGCTCTGGCAGAACCTTTCAGGAGATATCTATATTAGGCTTCTGTTAGCAAGCACATCTTGGCATCTACAGTATTGTCTGGGTTTGGTGACTGTATATGGGATGGATCCCCAGCTGTGGTAGTCTCTGGGTAGCATTTCCTTCAGTCTCTGCTCCTCCTTCTTAGAAGGGTAAAAAATAGTCATGGGAGGAAATATGTAGACAAAGGTCCTGGGCACCTTTTACTCTAGCTCTTTAAAGGCAGAGACAGGCCAGTGTGGTCTGCAGTGAGTTCCAGAAAAGCCAGGACAGTTACACAAAGAAACCATGTCTTGACAAAACAAAACAAAACAAAACAAAACAAAACAAAAAAAAGCATTTGAAAGATAAAGCAGTGTTTAAAAATAGGTCCAATTAATGTTTGTTTAAATCATAATATACAATATTTTTACAGTAACCCTAAGGAAGCTAGAGAATCCATTTATAAAGTGTAACACCCGATTTAAAGAAAATTCAGAGTGAGAAACCAGGAAACCAATAAGCAAGAAATCATTGATAATTAAATAAATATACTTTGAATCACAGAATATGAGTTTCTGGATCATGGCCAAAACAGTAGCTACAGATCAATAGATCCAGAAGATGGAACGCTTGCAAAGAGAATTCCACAGCCTCAACAAGAACCATTCAAAGACCTTGCAACGTCTGACTGAATAAGAGGACAGTGAAGAAATGCCTTCAAGACCTGGGGAGAAATGATTTTGAATTGTTAATTCTACACCTAGCAGATTCACCAGTCAGATATGAGTCCCTCACAGAGATAGCTGAGATACTCATGTATGCAACCCCAGGCAAGGAGAAAGAAATCTCTTCAGGTTAAAGTTCAGCATAGATTTTGGGGTAATGGGACTTCTGTGGTAGACAGCACTGACACTGTTTTTTTTATTTTATTTTTTATTTTTTTTATTCGATATAATTTTTTATTTACATTTCAAATGATTTCCCCTTTTCTAGCCCCCCCACTCCCCGAAAGTCCCATGAGCCCCCTTCTCTTCCCCTGTCCTCCCACCCACCCCTTCCCACTTCCCCGTTCTGGTTTTGCTGAATACTGCTTCACTGAGTCTTTCCAGAACAAGAGGCCACTCCTCCTTTCTTCTTGTACCTCATTTGATGTATGGATTATGTTTTGGGTATTCCAGTTTTCTAGGTTAATATCCACTTATTAGTGAGTGCATACCATGATTCACCTTTTGAGTCTGGGTTACCTCACTGAGTATGATATTCTCTAGCTCCATCCATTTGCCTAAGAATTTCATGAATTCATTGTTTCTAATGGCTGAATAGTTTGAGTTACTTTCTTACCTCTTAGATTATTACTTATTAAAATCTATTGATTTCAGCCCTGAGTTTGATGATTTCCTGCCTTCTACTCCTCCTGGGGGAAATAGCTTCTTTTTGTTCCAGGGCTTTCAGGTGTGTCATTAAGCTGGTAATGTATGCTCTCTCCATTTTCTTTTTGGAGGCACTCAGGGCTGTGAATTTTCCTCTTAGCACTGCTTTCATTCTGTCCCATAGATTTGGGTATGTTGTGTCTTCATTTTCATTGTGTTCTAAAAAGTCTTTAATTTCTTTCCTTATTTCTTCCTTAACCAAGGTATCATTGAGTAGAATATTGTTCAGTTTCCACGTGTATGTGGGTTTTCTGTTGTTTTTGTTGCTATTGAAGACCACTTTTACTCCATAGTGATCTGAAAGGAGGCATGGGATTAGTTCGATCTTCTTATATTTGTTGAGGTCTGTCTTGTGACCAATTATATGGTCGATTTTGGAGAAAGTACCATGAGGTACTGAGAAAAAGGTATATTCTTTTGCTTTAGGATAGAATGTTCTATATATATCTGTTAAATCTAATTTGTTCAAAGCTTCAATTAGTTTCATTGTGTCCCTGTTTAGTTTCTGTTTTCCTGATCTGTCCATTGAGGAAAGTGCAGTGTTAGGTGCAATGTGTGCTTTGAGTTTCAATAAAGTTTCTTTTACAAAAGAGGGTGCCCTTGCATTTGGAGCATAGATGTTCAGGATTGAGAGTTCTTCTTGTTGTATTTTTCCTTTGACCAGAAAGAAGTGTCCCTCAGAATCTCTTTTGATGACTTTGGGTTGAAAGTTAATTTTATCTGATATTAAAATGGCTACTCCAGCTTCTTTCCTGAGACCATTTGCTTGTAAAATTGTCTTCCAGCCTTTTACTCTAAGGTAGTGTTTGTCTTTGACCCTGAGGTGTGTTTCCTGTAAGCAGCAAAATGTAGGGTCCTGTTTATGTATCCAGTCAGTTAGTCTGTGTCTTTTTATTGGGGCATTAAGTCCATTGATGTTAAGAGATATTAAGGAATAGTGATTGTTACTACCTATCAGTTTTGACGTTATTTTTTAAGTTTGATTGCTTAACTTCATTTGGGTTTGATGAAAGGGTACTATCTTGCTTTTTCCAGGGTGAAGTTTCCCTCCTTGTATTGGTGTTTTCCTCCTATTATCCTTTGTAGGGCTGGGTTTGTGGATAGATATTGGGTAAACTTGGTTTTGTCATGAAATATCTTAGTTTCTCCATCTACAGTGATTGAGAGTTTTGCTGGATATAGTAGGTTTGGCTGGCATTTGTGTTCTCTTAGAGTCTGCATGAGATCTGCCCAGGACCTTCTAGCCTTCATAGTCTCAGGTGAAAAGTCTGCTGTGATTCTGATAGGTCCTCCTTTATATGTTACTTGGCCTTTTTCTCTTACTGCCTTTAATATTCTTTCTTTGTTTAGAACATTTGGTGTTTTGATTATTATGTGTCAGGAAGTATTTCTGTTCTGGTCCAGTCTGTTTGGAGTTCTGTAGGCTTCTTGTATATTCATGGGCATCTCTCTCTTTAGGTTACGGAAGTTTTCTTCCATAATTTTATTGAAGATATTTGCTGGCCCTTTAAGTTGTAAATCTTCACTCTCATCTATGCCTATAATCATTAGGTTTGGTCTTCTCATTGTGTCCTGGATTTCCTGGATATTTTGGGTTACAAGCTTTTTGCATTTTGCATTTTCTTTAACTGTTGAGTCCATGGTTTCTATGGAATCTTCAGCATCTGAGATTCTTTCTTCTATCTCTTGTATTCTGTTGTTGATATTTGCATCTCTGTCCCCTGATTTCTTCCCAAGGCTTTCTATCTCCAAAGTTGTCTCCCTTTGAGTTTTCTTAGTTGTTTCTACTTCTGATTTTAGATCCTGGATGGTTTTGCTCAGCTCCTTCTCTTGCTTGTTTGTGCTTTCCTGTAATTCTTTAAGAGATTTTTGTGTTTCCTCTTTCATGTCCTCAGCCTGTTGACCAAAGTTCTCCTGTATTTCTTTAAGTGTTTTTTGCATTTCCTCATTATTGGCTTTTGTATTCTCCTGGATTTCTTTCAATGATTTTTGTGTTTCCCTTGCAAGGGCTTCTAACTCTTGATCCATTTTCTCCTGAATTTCTTTAAGTATGTCCTTCATGTGTTCCTGTACCACTATCATGACCAGTGATTTTAAATCCAAATCTTGTTTTACTGGTGTGATGGGGTATCCAGGACATGCTGGTAGAGGTGCATCGGGTTCAGATGTTGCCATATTGCCTTGATTTCTGTTAGTGACGTTCCTACGTTTGCCTTTTGCCATCTAGTTCTCACTGGTGTTAGTTTGTCTTGTCAGTGCTGGACTCACCAGTGCAAGCTGCCCCTTCCCAGTTGGCCTCTGGTGCACAGCTTTCCTCCTGCACTGCCTGGAGACAGGGTGCTGTTGCCCAGGCTGTTCAGACCCGGAAGCAGACACCCGAAGGCTCCTGCTGGTGACCGCTGGATTCACCGTAGCACACCGACTTCTGCTAGCTGGCTGCCCAGAAGCCCCTCTTGCCTCTTGCAGGACCTGGAGAGGACCTGGGTGTTGCCACCCAGACTGATCTGGATCCGGAAGCGGAGAGAGTTGAGCTGAGGGCTCCAGCCAGAGGCCTCAGGACTGGCACCCAAGCTCTGGGCCGCAGAGCAAGCCGCGCTGCGAGCTCCCAGACTGCCTCTGGGTGCACACCGGGTCTCCCACACTTCCTGGAGACCGAGTACTGTGGCCGTGGTTGTTCAGATCCCAAAGCAGGCACCGGAAAGCTCCCGCTGGGGCCTGCTGGATTCACTGGAGCACACCGACTTCTCCCCGCTGGCCGCCCGGAAGCCCCTCTTGCCTCTTGCAGGACCTGGAGATGTGGTTTTGCTGCCCAGGCTGATCTGGATCCGGAAGTGGAGAGAGTTGAGCTGAGGGCTCCAGCCAGAGGCCTCAGGACTGGCACCCAAGCTCTGGGCCGCAGGAGCAAGCCGCGCTGTGAGCTCCCAGACTGCCTCTGGGTGCACACCAGGTCTCCCGCACTTCCTGGAGACCAAGCGCTGTAGCCCTGGCCGTTCAGATCCCAAAGCAGCCACCCGAAGGCTCCCGCTGGGGCCTCCTGGATTCACCGGAGCACACCGACTTCTCCCCGCTGGCCTGCTGATGTGTTCTTGGGTGCCCTTGCAGCTCTAGTGTGCTTTGCCTCAGATTGTGTCTGTGAACCAGATGGAGCCCGTGTGCATCCCCAGGGAGCGCAGATGGTGTATGCTGCAGGGACCTCACCCACGTGCTGATCACTCCGCTGGGCAGCTGATCCCCCAACTGGGCTGGCGCACAGAAGGTTAGCCTGGCCGCCCAGGCCCTGGGTCCATGCAAAAGTCTGGGAGGCCAAGGTCCGAGCAAAGTTCCTCTAGGGCTATGACTGTCAACGGGGTCCGCCAGGTGACCAGGATGGCGGGTGTGCATGCTCGCGCTTCCCGAAAGCGCCGGGAGAGTCTGCTGGGCTAACAACCTCCTGGGCAGGTTGACACACAGATGGCCCACCAAGCCGCCCAGTTCTTGGGGTCAGTCCAGGGCATGTTGGGGCCTAGACCCCCGCTTTGTTAGCCTCAGGCTATACCTGTTTGATGTCTCTGCCCTCCCTAGATCTCTGGGTCCTGTAGGCAAAATGGCACGCGCTGGCCAGGGCAAAAAAACCTCCTGGCTGGGTTGGCACCCCGATGGCCCCCCGAAAAGCCCAGGGCCTGGGTGCAGGCCAACGCTCATCGGGCTCAGACCCCCGCGGTGTTGGCCTCGGGTTATGTTTGTGTACCTCAGTCTGTCCGATCTCTCTGGAGTCCGAAACCAAGATGGAGGTGAGCCTCTCCTGACTGGTGGGAGGCCGAGTTCTGAAGTGGCTTCCGTGCGGCGAAAGGCGCCTCAAAACCACAGCTGTTTGCAGCCCGGCTGGTCAGCGAAGGTCAGTGGTCGTGGGCGCAGGGCCTAACTGGACCCTGTGTCGCCTTGGTTCCACTGCTGATGGCCCTTCAGCTGGACCAGCCACTGCTGCACTGCCGCCACCGCCGCCCGACACTGTTGTCTGGGAATATTGGTGGCCTCACATAAACTGGGTACTAGAAGATTTTGACACCTTCCTTATGCATTTTTCAACTGGAGATTTAGAACATAGACTATTAATGAAAGGTAAAGCTCTATATTAGCAAGGTGTTGAAAAAGTTGTTCCAGTTGGGAAAATTATATTAGCATAATATGCAGCTTGTTCATCATTCACCAAAATGCCATGTTATAGATGCTAATAACCCATCTAACTAAAATTATGCCATAAGTTCCTTGGAAAGATGGAGGAATTTTAAACAATGTGGAAGGAAGGTCGGAAAATGAAACAAAAGTCTACCTTTCCCAGAACTGTAAATAAACAAATAGGAAGAAAAAAGTTTGAGCACCAATAAAGCAATGTTGTTGGATAATTTGGGGGCAATTAATTGTTTCCAAATGATAGAAATTAAATCTGGGTTGGAAGAAATGTGACAATGAGAAGCTAATGATGGGCTTCTATTTCATAATTCTTAGAGAAATGTTTGGAGGACTGAGCTACATGTATATAGTCATGCACCATTTGTGACAAAAATGACATTCTGAGGAATGTGCTGTTGCAATGTTGCCTTTGCATGACCACCACAGTATATGTATTCATATGTTGAACAACTTATGCTGTCCTTAGGTGAAAATTAGTCAGTCATGGAACAGAATGTCGTATGTGGAATGTGCCCTTATCTGCCCTTGGTAGACAAAGTGCATTATAAGCACAAGACTGACTACTCTCTCTTACATTCATTAGAGCATGCATCTCCCCAACTCCACAGGAGCTGTACTCTGTTTTATTGTTGTCAATGCTTAGGCTGAATTAATCTTGGTATTTGCTGCTTACTTGGCAGGGATACTTATATCATTCATGATTTTATAATTTAGTTTTATAGAATATATTATCATATAATTATGTTCCTAAGTTACTTATGGTTCAGCTAGCAGAGACATACTGAAAGCTATGCTTCATTTTAAAGCACACTTAATTGACAACATTTCTATCAACAGAAAAGGTGAGTTAAGATCATTTTGGGCCACCCTTAATTTTATGTGACCTTAGGATGTGTGGATGTCACAGTGCACAGAAAAAATGTCAGCCACCCCCCTCTGCAGTGCTGAGAAATGGGTGCTAAGTGACACTTGAATTATAATTTCAAGTCAGAAACTTTGAAGGAAGACTTCACATAATATCCCCATGCTTGCCAAGCATGGCTGACACATTATGTAGTTCCACGAACTATCCAAAATCTCTCTGCATAAGTTTCCTAAAATAGGTTCTATTGCCTTTTGTTTCAAAGCCCATTTGACTTTTTTCCTTTACCTCATTAGCAACTCCTCCAACTTGCGTCATTATTTCTAAATGCTTCATGGAGCCCTTTTGACACTCAGTTGCAGGAGAGATGATTTGCTGTTTCAGTAAATTTCTTGATGAAAACTTTAATGATACAGGAATTACATAACCATTAAATTGTAATGCACAAGTCTTGATGTGGAGAAGTTAGGCCAAACCTTACCTGTTCTCACAGTGCCCTTTCTGTCTGGCTTACATCTTTACTGTCTTTCCTAGGTATTGCTGCATCACTTCTCTGTAAAGGAAATGAGTTACCATTCTTCAGAAACAGCAAATACTATTAATGGTCTGTAAACTTAAGAGACCAACACAACACAGCAGCTTTTAAAGAGAACAAACTTGCGACTAGAAAGTCAACATAGTCCCTGGGAGCTCTGGGGTACTGGTTGATTCATGCTGTTGTTCCTCCTTTGTGGCTGCAAAGCCCTTCAGGTCCTTTCATCCTTTCTATAGCTCCTACATTAGGGACCCTGTGTTCATTCCCATGGTTGGCTGCCAGCATCCACTTCTGAGCATCCACCTCTGTATTTGTCAGCCACTGGCAGAACCTTTCAGGAGACAGTTATATCAGGTTCCTATCAGCAAGCACTTGGCATCTACAGTAGTGTCTGGGTTTGGCAACTGTATATGGGATGGATCCCCAGATGTAGCAGTCTCTGGTGTCTTTCCTTCAGTCTCTGCTCCACACTTTGTATCTTCTCCCATGGGTATTTTGTTCCCCCATGGAGGGACCCATGGCTACAGCCGCTATGTAGCAGAGGAGAGCTTTGTAGGACATCAATGGGAGGAGAGGTCCTTGGTCCTGTGAAGGCTCAATGCCCCAGTGTAGGGGAATGCCAGGACAGGGAAACAGGAGTGAGTGGGTTGCTGAGAAGGGGGAGGGGAGATGGAATGGTAGGTTTTCAGGGGGAAACCTAGGAAAGAGGATAACATTTGAAATGTAAATAAAGAGACCTGAGGTGGCAGCTGCTGAGGTGGCAGCTGTGGAGCTGGCAGAAGTGGCTGGTCCAGTTGAAGGGCCATTAGCAGTGGAACCAAGGTGACAGGGTCCAGACAGGCCCTGTGCCCACGACCACTGGCCATCACTGGCCAGCCTGGCTGCAAGCAGCAGCGGATTTACGGTGCCTTTCACCACACAGAAGACACTTCAGAACTCTGCCTCCCGCCAGTCACAAGAGACTCGCCTCCATCTTGGTTCTCAGACTCCAGAGAGATCAGACAGACTGAGGTACGCAAATATAACCCGAGGCCAACATCGCGGGGGTCTAAGCCCGACAGGCAGTGGCCTGCAACCAGGCCCTGGGCTGTTCAGGGGGCCATCGGGTGCCAACCCGGCCAGGAGGTTTTTTTGCCCAGGCCCAGCGCGCGCTGCCATTTTGCCTACAGGACACCAGAGAGCTCTAGCAGGCAAAGCTGGCTAACAGGCATAGCCTGAGGCTAACATAGCAGGGGTCTAGGCCCCGACAGGACCTGGACTGACCCCAAGAACCGGGCTGCTCCATGGGCCATCTGTGTGTCAACCCGGCCAGGAGGTTGTTAGCCCAGCAGACTCTCCCAGCACTTTCAGGGAGCACGTGCTCCCCACCATCCTGGCCACCTGACAGACCCAATTAACAGTCATAGCTCGAGGGGAACTTTGCTCGGACCTTGGTCTCCCAGGCTTTTGCCTAGACCCAGGGCCTGAGCAGCCAGGCTAGACTTGTGTGCACCAACCTGGTTGGGAGATCAGCTGCCCAGCAGAGTGATCAGCACTCGGAAAAGGTCCCGGCACCATACACCCTTCAGCACTCCCTGAAGGAGCAAACGGGCACCATCTGGTTCACAGACACAATCTGGGGCAAAGCACACTAGGGCTGCAAGGACACCCAAGTGGAGGACAGCACCTCAGCAATTTGCAACAGGGGAAACCCAGCCATCCAGTGTTGCAGACATAGCCCCAGAGCCCCTCAGGAGGCTCAAACACCAGCCAGAGACAAGACCAACTAACTCCAGAGAACAAGATGGCAAGGAGCAAATGCAGGAATGCTATTAACAGAAATATCCGCAATATGGCAGCATCTGAACGAAACTCTCCAACATCAGCAAGTCCTTGTTTTTCCAACACACCAGAGAAACAAGATTTGGATTTAAAATCACTGGTCATGATGCTGCTAGAAAAACACAAAAAGGACATAAATGAATCTCTTAAAGAAATACAGGGGAGAATAGTTTTAGCTATCCTGTTTTTTATTTTTTTTTGTTATTCCAGATGAATTTGAGAATTGCTTTTCATAACTCTGTGAAGAACTAAGTTGGGATTTTGGTGGGAATTGCAATGAATCTATAGATTGCTTTTGGCAAGATGGCCATTTTAACTATATTAATCCTGCCAATCCATGAGCATGGCAGATTTTTCCATTTTCTGAGGTCTTCTTTGATTTCCTTCTTCAGAGACCTGAAGTTCTTGTCATATAGTTCTTTCACTTGTTTGGTTAGAGTCACACCAAGATACTCTATATTGTTTGTAGCTATTGTGAAGGGTGTCATTTCCATAACTTCTTTCTCAGCCTGCTTATCCTTTGAGTATGGGAAGGCAACTGATTTGCTTGAGTTGATTTTATAACCAGCCACTTTGCTGAACTTGTTTATCAGCTGTAGGAGTTCTCTGGTGGAGGTTTTCGGGTCACTTAAGTAGACTATCATGTCATCTGCAAATAGTGATAATTTGACTTCTTCCTTTCCAATTTGTATCCCCTTGACCTCCTTATGTTGTCTAATTGCTCTAGCTAGAACTTCAAGTACTATAGTGAAAAGATATATATAGAGAGGACAGCCTTGTCTAGTCCCTGATTTTAGTGGGATTGCTTCAAGTTTCTCTCCATTTAGTTTGATGTTGGCTACCCGTTTGCTGTATATTGCTTTAATGATGTTTAGGTATGGGCCTTGAATTCCTGTTCTTTCCAAGACTTTTAGCATGAAAGGATGCTGAATTTTGTCAAATGCTTTTCTGCATCTAATGAGATGATCATATTTTTTTTTCCTTTGAGTTTGTTTATATAGTGGATAGCATTGATGGATTTCCTTATACTGAACTATCCCTGCATCCCTGGGATGAAGCCTACTTGATCATGGTGGATGATCGTTTTGATGTGTTCTTGGATTCAGTTGGCAAGAATTTTATTAAGTATTTTTGCATCAATACTCATAAGAGAAATTGGTCTGAAGTTCTCTTTCTTTGTTGGATCTTTGTGTGGTTTAGTGGTATCAGTGTAATTGTGGCTTCATTGAACGAGTTGGGTAGAGTTCCTTCTGTTTCTATTTTGTGGAATAGTTTGAAGAGTATTGGTGTTAGGTCTTCTATGAATGTCTGATAGAATTCTGCACTGAAGCCATCAGGTCCCGTGCTTTTTTTGGTTGGGAGACTTTCTACGACCCTTTTTATTTCTTCAGGTGTTATGGGACTGTTTAGTTGATCTATTTGATCCTGATTTAGTTTTGGTGTCAGATACCTGTCTAGGAAACTGTCCATTTCCTCCAGATTCTCCATTTGTGTTGAGTATAGGCTTTTGTAGTAAGATCTAATGATTTTTTGAATTTCCTCAGTTTCTGTTGTTTTATCTCCTTTTTTATTTCTAAGTTTGTTAATCTGGATACTGTCTCTGTGCCCTTTGGTTAGTCTGGCTAAGGGTTTATCTATATTGTTGATTTTCTCAAAGAAAGAGTTCCTGGTTTTGTTGATTCTTTGTATGGTTATCTTTGTTTCTACTAGTATCCCTGCCTTCAAGCAATACTACAGAGCAATAGTATTAAAAACTGCATGGCATTGGCACAGTGACAGACAAGTGGACCAATGGAATAGAATTGAAGATCCAGAAATGAACCCACATACCTATGGTGACTTGATCTTCAACAAAGGAGCCAAAAACATCCAGTGGAAAAAAGATAGCCTTTTCAACAAATGGTGCTGGTTCAATTGGAGGTCAGCAATTGTAGAAGAATGCAAATTGATCCATTCTCATCTCCATGTACTAAACTTCACTCCAAGTGGATCAAGGACCTCCATGTAAAACCAGACACACTGAAACTAATAGAAAAGAAACTGAGGAAGACCCTAGAGGACATGGGCATGGGGGAAAAGTTCCTGAACAGATCACCAATAGCTTATGCTCTAAGATCACGAATTGACAAATGGGACCTCATAAAATTACAAAGTTTCTGTAAGACAAAGGACACTGTTAAAAGGACAAAACGGCAACCATCAAATTGGGAAAGGATATTCACCAACCCTACATCTGATAGAGGGCTAATATCCAATATATACAAAGAACTCAAGAAGTTAGACCCCATGGAACCAAATAACCCTATTAAAAATGGGGTACAGATCTAAACAAATTCGGATGGGCGAGAGGCACCTTAAGAAGTGCTCAACATCATTATTCATTAGGGAATACAAATCAAAACAACCCTGAGATTTTACCTTACACCAGTCAGAATGGCTAAGGTCAAAAACTCAGGAGACAGCAGGTGTTGGTGAGGATGTGGAGAAAGAGGAACACTCCTCCACTGCTGATGGGGCTGTAAGATGGTACAACCACTTTGGAAATCAGTCTGGCGGTTCCTCAGAAAACTGGACATGACACTTCCAGAGGAACCCGCTATACCTCTCCTGGGCATATACCCAAAGGATTCCCCAGCATGCAATAAAGACACATGCTCCATTATGTTCATAGCAGCCTTATTTATAATAGCCAGAAGCTGGAAAGAACCCAGATGCCCCTCAAAGGAGGAATGGATGCAGAAAATATGGTATATTTACACAATGGAATACTACTCAGCAATTAGAAACAATAAATTCACAAAATTTTTAGGCAAATGGTTTGATCTGGAAAATATCATCCTAAGTGAGGTAACCCTGTCACAAAAGAATTCACATGGAATGCAATCTCTGATAAGTGGATATTAATTAGCCCAGAAGCCCTGAACACCCAAGGCACAGATCGCATAACAAATGACTCCCATGAAGATATATGGAGAAGGTCCTGATCCCGGAATGGATTGATCTAGCATTGGAGGGGAATATAAGGACAGAGAAAAAAAGGAGGGAGGTGATTGGAGAATGGATGGAGAGAAGAAGGTTTATGGGATATATGGCGAGGGGGGATCCAGGAAAGGGGAAATCATTTGGAATGTAAACAAATAATTTACATAAACAAAGATATTAATAAAAAAAAGAAATACAGGGGAACATGAATAAGCTAGAAACCAGTATAATGGAAACACAAAAATCACTTAAAGAAATGCAGGAGAATAAGGCTCAAGAGATAGAAGCCAATAAAGAAGAAGCACAAAAAAAAAAAAAAACCAAAAAAAAAAAAAACAAAAAAAAAAAAACCTTAAAGAAATGCAGGAGAACTTGCATTAACAGGCAGAAGCCATGAAAGAGGAAACACAAAAATCTCTTAAAGAATTACAGGAAAATACAAACAAGGAAAATACAAACAAACAAATGATGGAACTGAGCAAAACCATCCTGGATCTTAAAACAGAAGTAGAAACAACTAAGAACTCACAAAGGGAGACAACTTTGGAGATAGAAAACCTTGAAAAGAAATCAGGGGCCATAGATGCAAATATAAACAACAGAATATAAGAGATGGAAGAAAGAATCTCAAATGCTGAAGATACCATAGAAACCATTGACTCAACAGTCAAAGACAATGAAAAATGCAAAAAGCTTGTATCCCAGAACATCTAGGAAATCCAGGATACAATGAGAAGACCAAACCTAAGGATTATAGGTATAGATGAGAGTGAAGATTTACAACTGAAAGGGCCAGCAAATATCTTCAACAAAATTATGGAAGAAAACTTTCCCCACTTAAAGAGAGAGATGCCTATGAATATACAAGAAGCCTACAGAACTCCAAACAGACTGGACCTAAGCAGAAATACCTCCCGTCACATAATATTCAAAACCCCAAATGCACTAAACAAAGAATATTAAAGGCAGTTAGAAAAAGGCCAAGTAACATATAATGGAAGACCTATCAGAATCACACCAGACTTCTAACCAGAGACCATGAAAGGTAGAAGATCCTGGGCAGATCTCATGCAGACTCTAAGAGAACACAAATGTCAGCCAAGACTACCATACCAAAACTCTCAATCACAATAGATGGAGAAACCAAGACATTCCACGACAAAACCAAATTTACTCAATATCTTTCCATAAAACCAGCTCTACAAAGAATAATAGGAGGAAAACTCCAATAAAGGAGGGAAACTACACACTGGAAAAAGAAAGATTATAACCTTCCTTCATCAAACCTAAAAGAAGATAACCACTCAAATATAAAAATAACATAAAAAATGACAGGAAGTAATAATCACTATTCCTTAATATCTCTTAACATCAATGGACTCAATTCCCCAATAAAAAGACATAGACTAACAGACTGGATAAGGAAACAGGACCCTACATTTTGCTGCATACAGGAGACACACCTCAGTGTCAAAGACAAAAACTACCTTAGAGTAAAAGGCTGGAAGACAATTTTACAAGCCAATAGTCTCAGGAAACGAGCTGGAGTTGCCATTCTAATATCAGATAAAATTGACTTTCAACCTAAAGTCATCAAAAGAGACACTGAGGGACACTTCTTGCTGGTCAAAGGAAAAATCCACCAAGAAGAACTTTCAATTCTGAACAACTATGCGCCAAATGCAAGGGCACCCTCATTCATAAAAGAAACTTTACTAAAGCTCAAAGCACACATTGCACCTAAAACAATAATTGTGGGGAACTTCAACACTCTACTCTCCTCAATGGACCGATCAGGAAAACAGAAACTAAACAGGGACACAGCAAAACTAATTGAAGTTTTGGACCAATAGGATTTGACTGATATTTATAGAACATTTCACCCTAAAGCAAAAGACTATACATTTTTCTCAGCACCTCATGGTACCTTCTCCAAAATTGACCATATAATTGGTCACAAGACAGACCTCAACAAATACAAGAAGATCTAACTAATCCCATGCTTCCTATCAGATCACTATGGTGTAAGAGTTGTTCTCAATAGCAACAAAAACAACTGAACCCCACATACACATGGAGGCTGAACAATACTCTACTCAATGACACCTTGGCCAAAGAAGAAATAAAGAAAGAAATCAGAGACTTTTTAGAATTAATGAAAATGAAGGCACAACATACCCAAATCTTTGGGACACAATGAAAGCAGTGCTAAGAGGAAAACTCATAGCCCTGAGTGCCTCCAAAAAGAAAATGGAGAGAGCATACACTAGCAGCTTAACAACACACCTGAAAGCACTGGAACAAAAAGAAGCTAATTCCCCCAGGAGGAGTAGAAGACAGGAAATCATCAAAATCAAGGCTGAAATCAATCAAGTGGAAACAAAGAGAACCATACAAAGAATCAACTAATCCAGCAGCTGGTTCTTTGAGAAAATCAACAAGATAGATAAACCCTTAGCCAGACTGATCAAAGGGCACAGAGAAAGTATCCAAATTCACAAAATTAGAAATGAAAAGGGGGATATAACAACAGAAACTGAGGAAATCCAAAAAATCATCAGATCCTACTACAAAAGCCTATACTCAACACTACTAGAGAATCTGGAGGAAATGGACAATTTCCTTGACAGATACCAAATACCAAAATTAAATCAGGACCAACTAGACCATCTAAACAGTCTCATAACCCCTAATGAAATAGAAGGGGTCATAGAAAGTCTTCCAACCAAAAAAAGCCCAGAACCAGATGGTTTCAGTGCAGAATTCTATCAGACCTTCAAAGAAGAGTTAACACCAATACTCTTCAAACTATTCCACAAAATAGAAACAGAAGGAACCCTACCCAATTCCCTCTACAAAGCCACAATTACCAAAACCAAAACCACACAAAGATCCAACAAAGAAAGAGAACTTCAGACCAATTTCCCTTATTAACATCTATGCAAAAATACTCAATAAAATTCTTGCCAACCAAATCCAAGAACACATAAAAACGATCATCCACCATGATCAAGTACGCTTTATCCCAGGGATGCAGGGTTGGTTAAATATACGGAAATCCATCAATGCAATCCACTACATAAACAAACTCAAAGAAAAAAACCACATGGCCTTTCATTGGATGCAGAAAAAGCATTTGACAAAATTCAGCATCCTTTCATGCTTTAAGTCTTGGAAAGAACAGGAATTCAAGGCCTATACCTAAACATAGTAAAAACAATATACAGCAAACGGGTAGCCAGCATCAAACTAAATGGAGAGAAACTTGAAGCAATCCCCCTAAAATCAGGGACTAGACAGGGCTGCCCCCTTTCTCCTTATCTTTTCAATATTGTACTTGAGGTACTAGCTCAGGCAATTAGACAACATAATGAGGTCAAAGGGATACAAATTAGAAAGGAAGAAGTCAAACTATCATTATTTGCAGATGATATGATTGTCTACCTAAGTGACCCAAAAAACTCCACTAGAGAACTCCTACAGCTGATAAACAACATGAGGAATGTGGCAGGTTATAAAATCAACTCAAGCAAATCAGTAGCCTTCCTATACTCAAAGGATAAGCAGACTGAGAAAGAAATTAGGGAAATGACCCCCTTCACAATAGCCACAAGCAGTATAAAGTACCTTGGGGTGACTCTTACCAAACATGTGAAAGATCTGAATGAGAAGAACTTCAAGACTCTGAAGAAGGAAATGGAAGAAGACCTTAAAAATGGAAAAACCTCCCATGCTCATGGATCAGCAGGATTAATATAGTTAAAATGGCCATTTCCCAAAAGCAATATACAGATTCAATGCAATACCCATCAAAATCCCAACTCAATTCTTCACAGAGTTGGAAAGAGCAATCCTCAAATTCATCTGGAATAACAAAAAAACCAGGATAGCTAAAACTATTCTCAACAATAAAAGAAATTCTGGGGGTATCAGTATCCCTGACCTCAAGCAATACTACAGAGAAGTAGTGTTAAAAACTGCATAGTATTGGTACAGTGACAGGCAGGCGGATCAATGAAACAGGATTGAAGATCCAGAAATGAACCCACACACCTATGACTACTTGATCCTCGACAAAGGGGCTGAAAACATCCAATGGAAAAAAGATAGCCTTTTCAACAAATGGTGCTGGTTCAACTGGAGGTCAGCATGCAGAAGAATGCGAATTGATCCATCCTTGTCTCCTTGTAGTAAGCTCAAATCCAAATGGATCAAGGACCTCCACATAAAGCCAGGCACTCTGAAGCTACTAGAAAAGAAACTGGGGAAGACCCTTGAGGACATCGGTACAGGGGGGAAGTTTCTAAACAGATCACCAATAGCGTATTCTCTAAGATCAAGAATTGACAAATGGGACCTCATAAAATTACAAAGTTTCTGTAAGGCAAAGACACCATCAAAAGGACAAATCGGCAACCAACAAGTTGGGAAAAGATCTTCACCAACCCTACATCATCAGATAGAGGACTAATATCCAATATATATATATAAAGAACTCAAGAAGTTAGACTCCAGAAAACCAAATAACCCTATTAAAAATGGAGTACAGAGTTAAACAAAGAATTTTCACCTGAAGAACTTCGGATGGCAGAGAAGCATCTTAAAAACTGCTCTACTTCATTAATCATTAGGGAAATGCAAATCAAAACAACCCTGAGATTTCACCTTACACCAGTCAGAATGGCTAAGATTAAACATTCAGGAGACAGCAGATGTTGGCGAGGATGTGGAGAAAGAGGAACACTCCTCCACTGCTGGTGGGGTTGCAAATTGGTACAATCACTCTGGAAATCAGTCTGGTGGTTCCCCCGAAAACTGGGCACCTCACTTGCAGAAAATCCTGCTATACCACTCCTTGGCATATACCCAGAAAATTCCCTAGCATGTAATAAGGATACATCTTCCACTATGTTCATAGCAGCCCTATTTACAATTGCCAGAAGCTGGAAAGAACCCAGGTATCCCTCAACAGAAGAGTAGATACAAAAAATGTGGTATATATACACAATGGAGTACTATTCAGCCATTAGAAACAATGAATTCATGAAATTCTTAGGCAAATGTATGGAGCTGGAGAATATCATACTAAGTGAGGTAATCCAGACTCAAAAGATGAATCATGGTATGCACTCAATAATAAGTGGATATCAACCTAGAAAACTGGAATACCCAAAACATAATCCACACATCAAATGAGATACAAGAAGAATGGAGGAGAGGCCCCTTGTTCTGGAAAGACTCAGTGAAACAGTATAGGGCAAAACCAGAACAGGGAAGTGGGAAGGTTTGGGTTGGAAAACAGGGGGAGGGAAGGGGGCTGATGGGACTTTCGTGGAGTGGGGCTCTAGAAAAGGGGAAATCATTTGAAATGTAAATAAAAATATATCGAATAACAAAAAAAGAAAAAGAAATGTAAATAAAGAAAATAACAAAAAAAAAAAATAAATAAAATGGCAAGTTTGCCCACTAAGACGAAAGTCAACATATAGTATTCCCAAAACTTTTCAGTCATGTCTTTCCCTCTAGTATTTGAATGTTCATAGAAGCATACACAATAACATTTTTATCATAGGATAAATGATCCTTCCTTCGGGCATTCTACAAATCAGAATTTTTATCTATATTGAGTGTCAGCTTTAATATATTAAAAAAAGTGTTTTCCTTCACTGTCTTTGTGACAATGATAGTAAAAAATTCACTATTGGGTTGATATGAAGGTATTATTGCAAAAAGTTTTTAAAACTACAGGAAATGCTGCTTAAAGGGAACAAGTGTACATTCGGTGGCTTGGGCATATCGAGCAAAGATAGTAGGCACTATCTATTATTTAGCAATCTAGTGGTTCTTCCCCAGTAACTCTGGTTTGGTGGGTGGAGACAATAGCCAATGGATTCTTTAATGCTCATCCTGATCATCCATCTGTTAGCACCAGTGGAAGGAAAAATGGCATAAGGGCAGCTCACTCAGCCCTATAAAGGCACACCTGGCACTTCAGCCAATGCAGTGAAGAGAGAATAGATCCAGAGAGTTTCCACTTTCCTATGGCTTTGGCTTGACCTGACATTCCATAGTCAGTTTAGACTAAAGTATGTTCTCCTTCCCTGTGACTGGCTGCCTCTTTGATCACAGTCCCATTCAGCTACATCTGTATTGACAGTGTACTACTTCCCAACTATTTTTTTAAACCAATCTTTCTTTCCTTTATCTTTCTGATGCCCATATTTTTCTGTGGCTCATTGTCAAAAAGTTATAAATGAAACAAAGCATGTTTTACAAGAAATACAATCAATTGTATCAATGTACCACATTTTCTACATTAATTCCTCTGTTGAGGGTTATCTGGGTTCCTTCCAGCTTATGGCTATTATAAATAAGGCTACTATGAAGATAGTGGAGCATGTGTCCTTATTACATGTTGGAGCATCTTCTGGGTATATGCCTGGAGTGGTATAGCTGGTAATACTATGTCCAATGCCAAACTGATTTCCAGAGTGGTTGTACCAGATTGCAATTGCACCAGCAATGGAGGAGTGTTCCCCTTTCTCCATATCCTTGCCAGCATCTGCTGTGACCTGAGTTTTTAATCTTAGTCATTATAGAGAATTCTTTGTTTAGCTCTGTACCCCATTTTTATTAGGGTTATTTGGTTCTCTGGAGTCTAACTTCTTGAGGTCATTGTATATATTGGATATTAGTCCTCTACTGGATGTAGAATTGTTAAAGATCTTTGTCCAATTTGTTGGTTGCTGGAGTACTACTCAGGTATTAAAAACAACTAATTCATGAAATTTTTAGGCAAATGGATGGAACTAGAAAATATCACCCTGAGTGAGGTAACCCAATCTCAAAAAAATACACATGGTATTCACTCATTGATAAGTGGATATTAGCCCAGAAACTTGGAATACCCAAGATATAATTCACAGGCCACATTAAACTCAAGAAGACAGAAGACAAAACTGTGGGTGCTTTGGTCCTTCTTAAAAGGGTGAACAAAATACCCATAGGAGGAGATACAGAGACAAAGTATGGAACAGAGACTGAAAAAAAGACCATCCAGAAACTGCCCCAACTGGGGATCCAGCTCATATACAGTCACCAAAACCAGACACTAGTGTAGATGCCAACAAGCTCTTGCTGACAGGAGCCTGATACAGCTGTCTGCTGAGAGTCTCTGCCAGTGCTTCAGAAATACAGAGGGGGATGCTCTCAGCCAATCACTGGACTGAGCACAGGGCCCCCAGTGGAGGAGCTAGAGAAAGGTCCCAAGGAGCTGAAGGGGTTTGAAGCTTCATACGAGGAATAACAGTATGAACCAATCAGCATCCCCAGAGCTCCAAGGGACTAAACCACCAACCAAGAATACACATGGAAGAACCAATCGCTCCATCTGCATATGTAGCAGAGGATGGCCTTGGTGGACATCAATGAGAGGAGAGGCCTGGTCCTGTTAAGGCTCAATGCTCCAGTGTAGGGGAATGCCAGGACAGGAAAGTGGGAGTAGGTGGGTTTGTGAGTAGGGGGAAGAGATGGAATAGGGGAATTTCAGAGGGGAAACCAGGAGAGTAGATAACATTTGAAATGGAAATAAATAAAACATCTAATTAAAAAAAGAAATACAACCAAGAAATTATAGCCACTGCCATATATTTTCCAAAAGATACATGAACAAATGTTTCCTCACCCTGGTCAGGTACTGATTAGAGACTGAGGAAATGATTATATACAAGTGCAATGTTGTGAACCAGTGGGTTTCTTGGGGTTAGTTACAGGAGTTAGGGTAACTCAAGAAATTCCATCACAGAGAAACCTACACAGCATGGATAAGCTTAGAATACTGCAGCTTCAGAACTCCATCAAAACTTGCAGGCTGAGTCTCTAATCAGAGTCTCCCTAACAGTTTTACTCCTCATGTTACTCAAGAGAGAGGCCTTGGGATGCTTTTAACTCCCCCCCCCTTTTTGGATAATAACATAGTCATATTTTATTTCCAGATAGTGTCAGTTTTATAGCATTAACAGTTATAGTTATGGATTAAATCATATTTCTATCGTTTTTATTGTTTAAATTTAACTTTATTGTGGCATTTCTTTTTTAAATTAGATATTTGCTTTATTTATATTTCAAATGTTACCCCATCAAAAATCCCCTATCCCATCTTCTCTTCCCCTGTCCCACCCCCCAATTTCCTGATTTGCATTCCCCTATTCTGGGGAATCGAGCCTTCACAAGACCAATGACCTCTCTTCTTATTGATGTCTGAAATGTTCATCTTCTGCTACATATGTAGCTGGAGCCATGGGTCCCTTCATGTATACTCTTTGGAAACTTTCTTAAATCAATTTTGTAAACCTTATAGGTTCATTTGCTCCTTGAGCCTAAAACCTTTTTCCTAAGTCATATGGATTCTCTCTCCCTCTTGGAGAGAGTATTTCGCTGTGAGCTTGACTATTAGCCATGGTAAACTCTTTCTCCTATACAAGTTGACCTTTGGTATCCCATGTGCCATATAAGACTCACAGGTGTAAGTCTGACCGAGGAAGTCAGGACATTCTTTACATGAGCTGAGAGAGCTAGCTGGGCAGTAGGTAACTGTTTTCTTGGGCATGGCAGATTTCACTCACCTTGTTAATTATGCCATCTCCTTAGTTCACAGCATTCTCATTATTGGTGACTATGTTCTCTTTGGAACAACAGACACCTAACTAACTTAACCTGTTTCCATTTATTTTATTTTATTTTATTTTATTTTATTTTATTTTATTTTATAAATTCTTTGTTTACATTCCAAACGCTTTCCCCTTTCACAGTTCCCCCCACCCCTTATGTCCCATAAACCTTCTTTACACCAATTCTCCAACCACCTTACTCCTTTTTTCTCTGCCCTGGTACTCCCCTACAATGCTGAATCAGGCCTTTCCAGGATCAGGGCTCTCTCCTTACTTCTTCATGGGAGTCATTTGATATGCTACTGTGTCTTGGGTATTCATAGCTTCTGGGCTAGTTAATATCCACATATCAGTGACTGCATTCCATGTATATTCTTTTGTGATTGGGTTACCTCACCTAGGATGATATTTTTCAGTTCCAACCATTTGCCTACAAATTTCATGAATTCATTGTTTTTAATTGCTGAGTAGTATTCCATTGTGTAAATATACCAGATTTTCTGTATCCATTCCTCCATTGAGGGACATCTGGGTTATTTCCAGCTTCTGGCTATTATAAATAAGGCTGCTATGAACATAGTGGAGCATGTATCCTTATTGCATGCCAGGGAATCCTCGGGGTATATGCCTAGGAGAGGTATAGCAGGGTCCTCCAGAAGTGTCATGTCCAGTTTTCTGAGGAACCGCCAGACTGATTTCCAGAGTGGTTGTACCATCTTGCAATCCCACCAGCCATGGAGGAGTGTTCCTCTTTCTCCACATCCTCACCAACACCTGATGTCTCCTGAGTTTTTAACCTTAGCCATTCTGACTGGTGTGAGGTGAAATCTCAGGATTGTTTTGATTTGCATTTCCCTAATGACTAATGATGTTGAGCATTTCTTAAGGTGCTTCTCAGCCATTCGAATTTCTTCAGGTGAAAATTCTTTGTTTAGATCTGCACCCCATTTTTTAATAGGGTTATTTGGTTCCCTAGGGTCTAACTTCTTGAGTTCTTTGTATATATTGGATATTAGCCCTCTAAGAGATGTAGGGTTGGTGAAGATCTTTTCCCAGTTTGTTAGTTACCATTTTGTCCTTTTTACAGTGTCCTTTGCCTTACAGAAACTTTGTAATTTCATTTAAATGATGCTGGACACAGAAATGGCCTAGTGCAGAGACTCCTAAAATCAAGTCACACCCAGGTTAGTGAACTTTCATTAGTGTTGCTGAGCTGCAAGCATAAATAGCGTTGGCCACTCTGGTGTGTCCTGTAGCCCTGAGGGCACGGACAGGCCACTTTTTGCTCTGGGCTCTCAAAAGTCTGTGTTTCAAAATTAGTCCTAGTATTTTATGATTTATTTTTTTTAATTCTGTGACTTCACCAGGAAGTTGATTTTAATGGAAAAACCTCTAAATTATAGGCTGGATGGCAGTGTGATTCACCAGACTCAGATTTCTGCTAACTTTCATATGAGCTTTATAATTAGTTATTAATAAAAAGAAAATGGTTTGTCCACAAGTACCCAAATAGTTAATAGGTAATCATGAAATTGTAGATGAGAGAACATATGTAACCTTGAATTTAAGAATAAAATTTTAAAAATCATTCTAATAACCAGACCAAGGGACCACCTTTTCATTTCATGAATGTACTTTATTAAATATTGTATACCTCTCTAACATAGGCCAGATCACTAGCCCCTTAAAGAATTTTTATGATGATCTAAATAATTTATATTTATGTGTGAGAATTAGTACCTCTGCCTCTCTGCATGTTTCATGAAAAATACTAATGCCTAAACTTTCCATTTTCATTGTATCTGAGGTAACCTTCAGTTGTTTTAGATTACACTTGATATCTTCCCTCTATGAAAATGAATCTAATAATAATAGAAACTGTTAATAATAATAATAATTACAAACCAATAATAATCATCTATTTCTTGATGTTTCCTATTTAGACATTATACATTGATTTTCCACAACTGAGGACAAAGGATTTAGCTCTTGTATTTGTATGTCAAATGTCTGCCATTAATGAACACAGTGAATACTTGGCTCACATGGGTGGTTACATTGGGAGGCTAGAGTCTTTTGTTTATGGGGATGTAATGGAGACAATGCTTTGCTAAGAGATGAACCTTGAGGTTTATAGACCACCCTGCTTTTAGACCCATTATATTTGCTTCTTGGTCTAGCTAGATATGATGAAGTAGCCATTGAGATACAACTATCTTGTTATCTGCTTACAGGAAAGATTGTTTTCCCTCTAGTAATGAGCAAAAACAAATTCTTCTTCTCTCAAGATGATTATTTACAAAGGTTTTATCATAGCTATGACAGCATACCTCTCATTTATCTCATGGGCTCCAGAGATAATTTATATACTCATTATTCTCTGTCTTGTTTGTAGGAACATTACATGATGGTTATTAGAAATATTCAGGGTGCATTATTATGCCTATACTATCATTATCCACAGTGAAGTTACGTGTGAATAGGACAACTATTTTTCATCTTTAAGTAACAATTCCACTTGTTTAGTAATTATGTGTCTCATTGTTGGCTTTAATTTTTTTCTATTAACTAATCACTGAAAAATACCAGCTCTTTGTTACTTCCCGTATTCTCTATGGGGGCTTTCCGGGAATCTTCTGTGCTGTGGCATTCTAGCTGTCGAATTCTGTCCAATTGGTCACTATGCCCCTGGAGTTGTCTGTCATCTGCATCAGAGTTTCTCTTAGTTAGAAGAAAAGAAAGAAAACTTTAACTTTAAATTCTATTTCTTTCTCTTTCTTCATTACTTTCTTAATTTTTCCTCCCTTTGAGTCACTATTTTGGTTCTATATTTACACACTATATAATACATTTTGATCTTCTTTTCCCCTACCCCTACTTCTCTAAGATCCTAGTCCCCTACTCACCTACCTTTATCTTCTTCCTTCTTCCTTTCTCTTAAAAACCTAACCCTCCCCCCACACAAATGCACACACACACACACACACACACACACACACATGCACACACATACACACACTCACAGAGAGAGAGAGAGAGAGAGAGAGAGAGAGAGAGAGAGAGACAGACAGACAGAAGACAGAGAGTCTGTTTTGTGTTATTCAACTAATGAGCATGAAGTCTGCCCTGAAGTGTGGGCCCAATGTGCCCAGTTTCCCTACACTTCAAAAAATCTAATTTTTCCTCTCTCTGAAGCTATCATGGGTAAATAGCTTCTTGGTTAGAGGGTAGGACTTTGTGCCCTCTCTCTTCCTCTTCTCAGTGTTGGAATTGTGTCTGCTTTGAACCTTCACGGGACTTTTGTGCATTGCTATAGTTTCTATGTGTTCATATGTTTATCAGTCCTCCTGTGTATTGAAGACACAGTTCCCTTGGAGTCATCCATCACTTCTGGCTATTACAACATTTTTCTCTTCTCTTAGGGATGAAATTCGTCCCCAAGTAGAGGACTGTGATAAAGCAATCATTTTCTACTATGTTCTTTAGATGCTCCGAAGTAATATGAAATGGAAATATCCTTGGAAACTCTTGACTATATGAAAATATCTTCAATTTATTATTGATTTGTGACTTTAATTTAGAATAAATGAAAGCCAAAGTCTTTCTTAATCTGAGTCTCAAATTTATGTTATCCTTGTCAACCTTCATCCAGAAGTGCTTTTGAGAGATCCAAGCCACTCTCTTTCATCACCCTTTAGATGTCATCATTCTATTTTTCTGAATGCTTTTTAACCTTCTGTTTAATCTTTAGTTTTGAATTCTCACTCTGCAGTACACAAAAATGCTTCCTATTATTTAATTCAAGGCACTTAAGTAGGAGCTTCGGATGTGAGTCTGAGCTTTAGAGTTGCAAGGTGCTCTGGTGACCAGGCAGTGTCATGCTCTCTGCCCTCAGTGCATCTCCAACTTGGATGCTGCTCCCATGTGAATTACTAGTAATTATTGCTACTTTTAGATACAACTCTCATCTCCTTATCACCTTTTCATAAATTTCTTTTTGAGACAGTTTTGCACTTATGTTTTGTCTTCCAATTGCACTAAAGTTTTTCCTTTTTGATGTCATACTTTAATTTTGTAAACACCCTTTCTTGTTCTTTTCAAAATAGAAGAGTGTGTGTGCATGTGTGTATGAGTGCACACACACACACACACACACACACACAAACACACACACACACACAAACACACACACACACACATTCTTGTGTCCTGATGGCAATGCCACATGGTTTTTCTGGGATTATTTATTTTTTATTTATTATTTTTTCTCATGTAGTTTATTTCTGTTTTTTTTTCTGTTTATACATCTCTGTATTTTGGTTCTGTACCTTTTACATGTTCTAACAAGGTATCTACTACTTCTTTGTTCTCTGCTAGAGAATTAAGCAAGGCATCAACAATGATTAGAGGTTATACACTGCAGAATCTAGGCTTCAATGGACATAGGTCTATCATCTTTTGTTGCGAAACCCATAGCGACAGTATATTTTCTTTTGGTCTCAAATCCAGTGAAGAATGCTTTTTCCTGGAAATGCTGTCAGCTTCCATACAAGAGAATGAATAAAATATTGTAGTTTATCTAAAGGCTGTGTATTATTAACCCCTAGACAATAGCTGTGTAGGCCTTGCTATTCCCCCTATCACCTGATTATTGTAATATCCTGAGACTTTTCATTGTCTTTTATTCAAAAAATGATCTAAGAAGGACCTGGATAGCAAACAAACTTTTGTAAAAAGTCCTCATTTTTATCCTTACTTTGTTATCAGCTTTACAGATCTAGACTATCACCATTTATTTATATTTTAGGATTTTTGAGGCATAACAATACTGTTCATTGCCTTTTCCAGTATTTCATCAGTGCTCAGCATTTTTGGTCCATCTAAGCCAGATAATAAATTAATACTAGTCAATTAATGAACATTCTCTACTCAAACTTCATTGGTTTATACTTCCTTTTCTTCATAAGTTTAGATTCCAAAAATCAATTCTAAAAGTTTTGCTAGGACATAACTAAACACGTATGGTTAATATTCTCTGTTTAAATATAAGATCTAGTAACATATTAAAATGTATGTTAAGGTTGGTCTTTTGCTGTGTATTGTAACTCTAAATGCAGGCCCCCAGGACCTGGTTGCCTCAGGGATAAGAGAGGCTGAACATAGATCCACGTGACACTATGTGGAGACCTTGCCCTCACGTTATTTCTGATTGGGAAATAAAGATGCTGACCGCCAATATCTGGACTGAATAGACATAGGCGTGGTTTAGGATTTCCAGGCCTGGGGTGGGAGAGAAGAAGGTGAGGAGGAGGAGAAAGTCACCATGGCTTAGGAGTCAAGAGAACATGGCCCTGAGAGCAGGCCCATTGGAGGTAATAGCAGCCCAGATGAACCATACATAGAAAGTGATAATGGAGTTATCAATGGGAAATATGTTAATAGTATAGAGGGTAGATACTGAATGGTCAAAGGCAGGGTAAAAACCCAAGATTGGAATTAAAAATGTCTACAACCAATGTATTTGATAGTTGTATTATGACTATATATTTATATATTCCATATTAATATATGACATGTGTAATTATATTATGCATATAGCATACATAAAATATCTGTATTACAAACTTTTATAAATGTATAGGTTATTTGTATAGATTTCCTAAATGCCTAATGTCAAACATTAGGTTACTGGGTAAAAATTACAAATATTTCTAGAGTACTGAATAGCTGTGAGTTTTGGAGTTGGGCGTATATGTGGTTTGCTCTTGCAGGACAGCTTTCTGAGTGAAAATGTGTCAACTCGAGCTTTGTTTTAGTTTCTTATTAGTCTTTTCTTTCCACTGTAATGAACTCTACCCTTATCTACTGAACCAGAAATACAGAGAAGGATTAAGAAACAGAGTGAATTAATTTCAAAATAATCTTCCTTGCTTATATCTGTTTCTTGTGACCACTCAAGAGGCAAAGGTTTCACCTTCATACTACAAGTGAAGAAGCTAAGTGTCAGAATAACTTGCTCAAGTGTTTCTAAGCAGCATAATTTTCATATAACTGTACAATATATTCATTTTAACATTTATATACAAGAAACATATATAAGCATATCCATGTTATATATGATGTTTTATGAAAATAAATTGGCTCACAAGATCATTGCTGGCTCCTATGGGCTGCCAATGAGGAACTTCATAGAAGAGATGTTATCAGTAGTACCTAAGAACTGTGATCATCCTTGTCCATCGTCCATGAAAGTCAGCTTTATTCATCATTACTTCTGAGTGTGATTTCATGTTTTTAGATAAAAATGCAAGAGATTACATTACATATTCAGTAAGTCCATTAAATCTCACACCTTTATTTTGAAAAACTTGTCAATTTATCCTGTCACAGTTTACTCATATCAAAGATGATCCGATGCCTACTTGGCTGTATCAGAAAACAAATTAAATGCTAATAAGATACGAGAAATGTAAGATGCTTCAAAAATGTTGTTTTTACTGAGAATAAGTAGAAATTCTGTGTGAAAGTTGGGATAAATTAGACTCTAACCCCATGGGTCACAGTGAAATGCAAGACACCCTGTATTCTAGGGCCAGTTGATTTCCTTCCAATCTTGCTGCCTGGAGTGGCACCAGCAGGGTTTCTATTAAACCGTTTTCATCAATGTGGAGTACCATCTCCTATATACTTACTGAGTGAACCAATAACAGAGGAAAGCCAGGCTCATTTCAGCTTTGCTGTTGTGCAGACTTCCCAGCTTCTCAGCTCTGCTATTGCAGTACAAAAGCAGCAGTAGATAGTAGGACACTTGTAGTTTATATTACTTTCATACTTCCCAAATTACTATTTAATTTTTTTCTCAGCCATTTAAAGTGCAGATGTAATTTTTAGTGAGCGTAAACAGGAACTGAGCCAGACTCATTAGGTAGCTTACAGATTGATTCCCTGTCCTGAGGTATGTTTTGTCAAGAAATTGAGAAAAATAAAACAATCTCTTATTGTCAGTATGGTCATATAGGAAATTAGAAGGTATTCCTTTTACGAGTTAAGACAACTGCTTTTAAAATTATGTTGCATAAAACCAGCATTGCTGATTTGGAATTCTGTCTCTTGGGTTCAGTAGTAAGCAGGTTATGACATCTATTGAGATTTTTGATCATCTTTCAACATTCTCAATGGTTTGAGAAATCAACCAAGCAATTACATCAATCCATTTCTTTCAGTTTTCTTAAATCACTAATCATTTTTGACCTGTTCTTTCTGTGTCCTAACTCTCAACCTATAAAGCTTATCAATGTTCAATTTTGGTCATTTTTTCTTTAATTTCTAAGTGTCTTTAAAAAAAAAAACTCCATTTCCAGCCTAACTCAGGATCTGAGGAACAGTTATATTTGTGAAAAAAATATTTCTCTTCTGTCAATCACCTCTCACTGTTATGCTCCGAACTGTGAAGATGATACAAATAAGGACTTTCATTAGAAAAAAACCTGTCACACAAACATTTTCCTTACAAGGACAAGCCTAGGACATTTGTCAAAATCATGATACAACTAGCTTAGAAACAAACTCAAAGAAAACTATTTCTAATGACATGGTTCATGACAGAAACAAATTGCTTAGTTCTGTTGCATTTAACCCAGACAACATATTTGCAGAATTTGCGACTAGGAAACAGAAAATACAAGGAAGATCGGGATGCAGGCAAAAATGAATGAACGTTAGGCATCAGAAGACTTTGATGACCCTTCCCTCTGTTTAGAGTCTATTGGCATGGACTGATCTATGTAGAAGTCTTCTGATTGGATCCTGAATATCTAACACTGCCATTCATCCATCACAATTACCAGGTTTGGAATGTTTCAGTCTCCGTGAGAGTCATATACTAAAATCCTGAACCCAGTGTTATGGGAAAAAGAGAGCGCCTTGAACAGAAACCAAGTAAGGCTTCTGGCACCTCTCAGTAGGACTGGGTCACTATCAGAAGAGACAGATTGTCAGCTCTTCTTTTTCTTCAGAAAACAGGTAGTGCCTCCTCACCAAGCACTAGATCTGTAGATACCTTAGACTTCCATTTACAATTTATATTAACTCTGAGAACAAACTTCTATTTAAGCTCCCTAGTCCATGATATTTGGCTATAATACTGGAACCCAGACAACAATATTACATTGAAATTTCTGTGAACTTTTCTTTTAAAAACTATTAATTCTCCAAGAACATTTATTTTGTCTTGATCATAGCCAATCCCCTTCCACCTCTTCTCCCAGACCTACTCTCTCTCTTTCTACCCCCAATTTTCATTTAAAAAAATTAGCCTACCACCAGTGGTAAAAAAAAAAAAATTGAATACCACCAGTGTCTACAAACTCTATAGTGCACGGCCAATCCACAGGAGGAGCCTACCAGTGGACACAACCTCCAGAAAAGCTAATTATCCCTCTCCAGCAGCTATCAATTACTTAAGTGTATCCTGCTTACCCTCCTCTCCTTGATGGGATTTAGTCTGATTTGAGCTGGGACAGTTCTCGTGTATGCTGTCATAGGAGCTTTGATTTCATCTGTGCAACTGCCTGTTTGAATCTATAAAACCGAGTTTTCTTGTAGCATCCTCTACATCTGGCTTGTACACTCGTTCCATCCCCAACTTTTGCAGTGGTCCCTGAGCTTTTGAAAAAAGGGGAGTCTTATACAGATGTTCTTTTTTTTTTTTTTTTTTTTTAAATTCTTTTTTTTTTTATTATTCGATATAATTTATTTACATTTCAAATGATTTCCCCTTTTCTAGCCCCCCCACTCCCCGAAAGTCCCGCAAGCCCCCTTCTCTTCCCCTGTCCTCCCACCCACCCCTTCCCACTTCCCCGTTCTGGTTTTGCTGAATACTGTTTCACTGAGTCTTTCCAGAACCAGGGGCCTGATGTCTCCACGGTCACCTTTCTATCCACTTAGATAACTTATTGGGTCTCTGTGACAATCACTAGCTACGGCAAAATAAAAGCTTTCTGATAAAGATAGGGAATACACTAATCTATGAATACATGAAGAAGTTCATTAGGTGTCAGGTTAATGATTTGTTCCACTGGTAGAGTAATAATGGCAGTTGGTCCTCAATCCAACCTGTTTAGCTGTAGGTTTTTGAGCCTATTAACAGTGCCAAGCATGGGTTCAATTTTGTGGGAGCAGGCCTTAAATCTAACAAAATTTTTATTACTCCCATGATATTCTTGTTATTGCACCAGTGGACATACCTGTCTAAGATGGTCATTATTGTTGCTTGTGGTTTTTACAGCTGATAAGACCGATGATTTTTCTTCCCTTTGGTAGCATGCATAGCAAATTCCAGTACTATAAAAAAAAGCTAGACAGTGGAATGATGCTTCCAGGTCAGTACCAACATGGTTTCTCCATGTTCTATGGTTAACGTCTGTGATGTGTTCAGCAATAGGATCTTACCATCAAGATTTGGAGGGTAATCAAGTACAAGGGCACTAGTCTTTGATATTTGGGATTCCCTATTGGCCAGAAACTTCAATACGTAGCCAATTCTTAACACTGGGCATTTTATTTGTTAGCCTGTGGTATCTGATGGGGGCATTGTTGTCCTCCTATAGAGAAACGATAAACATATGCCTCCTTAAATAACAATGGCCAAGTCTAAGAAAGATGTGCTAAAAGGCTTTTTTTTTTAATATTTTTATTTTCTATATTCTTTGTTTACATTCCAAATGATTTCCCCTTTCCCGGATCCCCCCCTCCCCATATGCCTCATAAACCTTCTTCTCTCCATCCCTTATCCAATCACCTCCCTCCTTTTTCTCTGTCCTTATATTCCCCTCCAATGCTAGATCAATCCTTTCCAGGATCAGGACCCTCTCCATACTTCTTCATGGGAGTCATTTGTTATGCGATTTGTGCCTTGGGTATTCAGAGCTTCTGGGCTAATTAATATCCACTTATCAGAGATTGCATTCCATGTGTATTCTTTTGTGATTGGGTTACCTCACTTAGGATGATATTTTCCAGATAAAACCATTTGCCTAAAAATTTTGTAAATTCATTGTTTCTAATTGCTGAGTAGTATTCCATTGTGTAAATATACCACATTTTCTGTATCCATTCCTCCTTTGAGGGGCATCTGGTTTCTTTCCAGCTTCTGGCTATTATAAATAAGGCTGCTATGAACATAATGGAGCATGTGTCTTTATTGCATGCCGGGGAATTCTTTGGGTATATGCCCAGGAGAGGTATAGCAGGGTCCTCCAGAAGTGTCATGTCCAGTTTTCTGAGGAACCGCCAGACTGATTTCCACAGTGGTTGTACCATCTTACAGCCCCACCAGCAGTGGAGGAGTGTTCCTCTTTCTCCACATCCTCGCCAACACCTGCTGTCTCCTGAGTTTTTGACCTTAGCCATTCTGACTGGTGTAAGGTGAAATCTCAGGGTTGTTTTGATCTGCATTTCCCTAATGACTAATGATGTTGAGTACTTCTTAAGGTGCCTCTCGGCCATCCGAATTTCTTCAGGTGAAAATTCTTTGTTAAGATCTGTACCCCATTTTTTAATAGGGTTATTTGGTTCCCTGGGGTCTAACTTCTTGAGTTCTTTGTATATATTGGATATTAACCCTCTATCAGATGTGGGGTTGGTGAATATCCTTTCCCAATTTGATGGTTGCCGTTTTGTCCGAATGGGTCAAAAGGACAGGTTACTTGGTCAAGACTTTGACCACAGGTTTAATTTTCTTTTTCTCTAATTTGGGGTTGGATTGATTTTTCCTTGATATGGGTCTGTTTTTGAGTGTTCACTGTTACCAACTTAGATTTTATTTTTTTGTTTCTGTTTGTTTGTTTGTTTCTTTCTTTCTTTCTTTGTTTCTTTCTTTCTTTTTTCCTTCTTTCTAAAGATTTATTTATTTATTTATTTATATATTTATTTATTTATTTATAAGTACACTGTAGCCATCTTCAGACACACCAGCAGAGGGCGTCTCATAACAAATGGTTGAGGGCCACCATGTGGTTGCTGGGATTTGAAATCAGGACCTCTGGAAGAACATTAAGTGTTCTTAACTGCTGAGCCATTTCCCCAGCTCCCAACTTGGATTTTCTTCTTTGACTCAGAAATGTTCTTTTCTGTGTGTGGTCATTGGCTTTATACAAGGGGCTGCTGGTTGACTCCCCTCCCTGATCCCCCACAAAAAAGTCCTTTCCCAAATCTTATTCAAATAATCCAATCTTCCTTCAAGAAAGGAATATTGGCAGAACAGCTCCTCTCATTTTGTATTCTCTGTCCAACTTATAGTTTTATTTTTCAACACTCTAAGAAAATAGATCATTATCATAGAAAGAAGCCTATAAAAATATTGGATTTAGGGACTATCAATTTGCTTGACAATTGTCACCTGAGAAGAAGACATGAAGAAAATCTAGAGACTTTGCTTATAATATCGATTATTTTGTTGATGTGAAAAGAGCTTTAAAGTCATGTTTATCAATTGGAATGACTCAATTCTAAGTGATCTGATCACAGTGGTAAAATAAATGGTTACCTATGATTGATGGCATGCAAATAATTTTAATTTCTTACCTGGATTCTCTATACCAATATTTTTGACTAGAAAAAAATCTGAAAAAGTTAATTAATCATTACATTAAAATAATGTACTAAATGATAATAGATGATACCTGATAAAATGATATTTGCCTATTATGCTTTCAACTTATATTTTAAAAAGTATGTTACATTAAAATGCTGTTGATATATCATGGTAAGATATCTATATATATGTATATATAAAATTTTCATATGTATATAAGAAAAATTAAACATCTGACAGAGGGCTAATATACAATATATACAAAGAACTCAAGAAGTTAGACCCCAGAAAACCAAATAACCCTATTAAAAATGGGGTACAGAGCTAAACAAAGAATTTTCACCCGAAGAACTTGAGATGGCTAAGAAGCATCTGAAAAAATACTCAACATCACCGGGCAATGGTGGTACACTCCGTTAATCCCAGCATCTGGGAGGCAGAGGCAGGCAGATTTCTGAGTTTGAGGCTAGCCTGGTCCACAGAGTAAGTTCCAGGACAGCGAGGGCTTCACAGAGAAACCCTGCTCGAAAAACCAAAAGAAAAAAGAAAAAAAGAATTACTTTATTAAAAAAAATGCTCAACACCATTAGTCATTAGGGAAATGCAAATCAAAACAACCCTGAGATTTCACCTTACACCAGTCAGAATGGCTAAGATTAAAAACTCAGGAGACAGCAGGTGTTGGCAAGGATGTGGAGAAAAAGGAACACTCCTCCACTGCTGGTGGGCTTGCAAATTGGTACAGCTACTCTGGAAATCAGTCTGGTGGTTCCTCAGAAAACTGGACATGTCAGTTCTGGAGGATCCTGCTATACCACTCCTGGGCATATACCCAGAGGATTCCCCAGCAGGTATTAAGGATATGTGCTCACTATGTTCATAGCCGCCCTATTTATAATAGCCAGATGCTGGAAAGAACCCATTCCTCAACAGAGGAATGGATAAAAAAATGTGGTATATATACAAAATGGAGTACTATTCAGCCATTAGAAACAATGAATTCATAAAATTATTAGACAAGTGGATGGAGCTGGAGAACATCATACTAAGTGAGGTAACCCAGTCTCAAAAGATCAATCATGGTATGCACTCACTAATAAGCAGATATTAGCCTAGAAAATTGGAATACCCAAAACATAATCCACACATCAAATGATGTCCAAGAAGAATGGCGGAGTGGCCCCTGGTTCTGGAAAGACTCAGTGTAGCAGTATAGGGCAAAACCAGAACAGGGAAGTGGGAAGGGGTAGATGGGGGAACACGGGGAGGGAAGAGGGCTTATGGGACTTTTGGGGAGTGGGAAGCCAGAAAATGGGAAATCATTTGAAATGTAAATAAAAAATATATCAAATAAAAAAAGACAATAATATATATGTATATATATAAGAAGAAAACATGTATTTTAAAGGCTTATAAGCTGACTTCAAAGTAATAGCAAATTACTAAGCACATAGTGAATTAATAGAAATATTGTTTGCAGGTTTAAAAAGTTAAGAATATTAAAAATATATTTAAAATACATTCTCTGCTTAAACATTTTTGAAAAATATTATGGATTTTATTTATAAGCAAATTGAAATTAAGATTATATCCTTTAAAATAAGCATTTCAAATAAGCAATAATATTTGATATGTGATCTAACATTGAAGAAATGAGCAAAACATAATAGTTTTAAAAATTTTTTTCTCAAGACTGTTTTTTTGTTTTTTTTTTTTTTTTTTTTTTTTTTTTTTTTTGGAGACAGGGTTTCTCTGTGTAGCCCTGGCTATCCTGGAACTCACTCTGTAGACCAGGCTGGCCTCAAACTCAGAAATCCACCTGCCTCTGCCTCCCAAGTGCTGGGATTACAGGTGTGCGCCACCACTGCCCGGCAGTTTTACTATTTTTTAACGAGGAACATTTCTCCATTGCTGGTGGGATTTCAAGCTGGTACAACCACTCTGGAAATCAGTTTGGCTGTTCCTCAGAAAATTAGACATAGTACTACCTGAGGACCCAGCTATACCACTCCTGGGCATATACCCAGAAGAAGCTCTAACATGTAATAAAGATACGTGCTCCATTATGTTCATAGCAGCCTTATTTATAATAGTCAGAAGCTGGAAAGAACCCAGATGTCCCTCAACAGAGGAATGAATACAGATAATGTTGTATTTACACAATGGAGTACGACTCAGCTATTAAAAACAATGAATTCATGAAATTCTGAGAAACTAGAAAATATCATCCTGAGTGAGGTAACCTAATCACAAAAGAACACACATGGTATGCACTCACTGACAATTGGATATTAGCCCAGAAGCATGGAATACCCAAGATATAACTCACAGACCATATGAAGCACAAGAAGAAAGACCAAAGTATGGACACTATAGTTTTGTTTGTGGTGCTAGCACCACAAGCCAATCCCATGCTAAGGTCATTGCTCTATATCTCCATCCCAGGAAAAACTTTGTAGATGTTGAAACACTTTTACTGTAGACACATCGGTGATACCTATGCATATACTTATACCTATTCCTATATCATCTATATCTATTTTTTTCATTGTGGTGAACTATGCAAGTATTCTAAATATTTACTTTCCTGCCTTTTGTGTAGGGAAAGAATTATATATTAATACCTCATTCTTCTCAGCCTTGACCACACAATACCCTTTGGCTAGTGGAAACACATTTGAAGAAACATACATTGTTTTCGAGTATTAATAGAAAACACGACTCATTACAATTTTAATTATTTTTACTATCAAAATCTTAGCATATCCTAGGAAATATTACCATCTTAGGCTAGGTCATAGTAAAAACGATGTGGAAAAGAGCCAAAGTCATCTACAATAGTGACATAAAATAAGAAAGAGGTGAATTTTTACGATTGTAAGGTCTGAAAACTTGGATATCATCTCTTCAAAGAGCATAATGTAGCCCAAAACTTACCCTGTAGCTATCCTATTTCTGTACAAACCTACATACATATGGAGAAATTGTGTACATATGAACACCATTTTTATGTGTATTGCTGAACAAACCTAACAGCCTGAATTTGATCCATGTATGTAAAGGTAGCAGAAGAGAATCAGCTCCATTGAAATGGCCTCTGACCTTCACACACGTGTCAATGATATTATAATATTACATCATCCCTCAGCTTCCCTTCCCCTCTAAACCCTCCTGCACACCCCTCCTTCCTCTCTTTCAAGTTTATGGTCTCTTTCTCTTCATGAATGTGCTGCTACAGATTATTAAATACAAAACATGCTCAGTCTGAACAGTATTACCTGTATGTATGTATCTGATTTAGTTGGGATTTTTCAGACACTGTTCAATTGTCTGTCTCTTCTAGCCATGTGAAGGGAGTAATACAAATTCCACTAGGTTTCCATGGATGCCTGAGGTGACAACAGGCTCATGGTTACTAGGAGGAGAAAGGACCATAAGCCCATCCCTCTGGTGCCTCATACAAACTCCCTACCTCATAAATGTTGGTTCTAATTATAGAGGCAAGCATTTTCATTGTCTACTGGGTCTATCTGCCAGCACGTTCATGAGACCAGAGGAGAGCATATCATACTACAAGGTCGAGAAGGAATCCAGGCTTATTCCCTGTTCTCTAATGACTTGGAGGTAGAAGCTGTCCATAACTTCTACTGATGGGGATTATAAAAATTTCAGCTGTGGTACACAACCTGGTGTGGTGTGGTCATACCTCACTGTATAGGGTAATTTGTAGGGAAAGCATAGGTTCCAGTTTCCCCACCCAGCTTCTACTGGCATCAAAGGGAAAACCACAGAGTTTGTGTTTTGTTTGGCTAGTTGAGACAGTATTGGGCACAACTTTTTATGTTGCTAGTCAGCCTCACTGACTAGAAAGAAAAAGATTTTCATAGAATCCATTTTCATAGAATCCAAGCTGATTTACCTTCATTCATGTTTCCCAGGGGGTGGGGCAAATTCTTCTGTTCTTAGTTCAGAGTAAATGTTCATGTACAAAACTCATAGAACTCACCACTGTGTCGTGCCTCAGACCTGAGGTCTCCTGTTAATCTTTTGTCTCTCCATATTTAAGATTATTCTTACATCTGTTGTATACATAAATTGCATGGTAGTAGAGAAAATATATCTGTTCCTTTATAAAACCAGAAGCATCGAGAATTAAAAATGAAAGCCATGAATCGAAGTAACTATTGTTTTTAGATGTACACTTTTCCCATTTCAATATTAAGCAAATTTTGATCTTATTTACCCTCCAAACAGAAATCTCCCTTGCTTCTTTCCATCCCCAGAGGTTTAAATATAAATCCTCTAGCTGTTTCCATCCCTCAGACCGGCACTTGCCTATGCTGAATTTAAAAAATGCTTTCATCAATTAGCAGTTGATCAGATGGCTTGAGTGCCCTGAGAGGGTGACACAGAACCCATTTTCAAACTGATAGAATATTCTAAGCCTTTACTCTTTCCACCAGCAAAAGCTGCTTTGTAAATGCCAGGTTCTTTTAAAATTGTGTGTCTCAGGGACACATGTATTATTCATCTAACTGAGGTATCCTACAAAATCATGGGTGAACACTTCTAGAAATTTATCTCTGAGCTTCCCTTTGATGCTGTGAGAAGATTCAGAATGACTGGACGGGAAGATGATTGTATTTTTCCTTTCCTTCTAGTCAAACTGAAGATATGTGGCTTCTGCTTTATATCAGCATGTGACAGGCTGCTCAGGAAAATGACCTTTAGAACTAGAGTCACCTGAGTCAAAAGAAATTAGCTGTGTGATCCAACTGTCACAGGGTATGTGCTGACACCCACACACGGATGCACACATTTTTTTTTAGGTCTGTACATGATGCTTTGTAATGGGGTCATCAAGCAAGGCATTAAATGGGGAAGCAGTAGTTGTAAAAGCTGGAAGATGTCTAGGTATTTTCTTCTCACTCCACAATTAAAATGGCCAAACCTTAAATGAGATAAAAATATATAAAGCTCTAACTAAAAGATACTTCAAAAGTCATCTCCTGCCATCACACTGCGGGACTCTACAGATCAGGAAGTCAGGAGGTTCCAGTAACTTGTACAAGCCAACTAGAGGCAAAACCAAGACTGTCATTCAGACAGTGGATGCCCATCTGCTCTTGTCACCATGTGGTTACCAAGAATAAGCTTCAAAATTCTGATTATTCTGAGTTGGACTGAACTTTTTTATTCTAGTTTGATTTCTGTTCCTGTTACAAAAATAACAACCAAAGTCAACTGAGAGAAGATAGGCTTTATTTCATTATTACAGTTTACCGGCCGTGATGACAGGAATTCAAAGCAGGGGTCTGAAGTGAGGAACTGAAGAAGAGACCACAGAGCAAAGTTGCTCCCTGGCTTGCTCTCACTGCTTGTCCTCAGTCAGCTTTCCTACAAAATCCAGGACCATCTGCCCAAGGGAGACATCACCTACACCCCTCACAACAATTATTCATAAAGAATATATCCCACAAATGTGCCCACAAGCCAGTTTGATAGAAACAGTTCCTCAAATGAAGTTCTGTCTTGCTAGATGACTTTAGTTTATGTCAAGCTGGAGAGCAAATTACCAGTACAGTTATCAAAGGATCCTAGACATATAATCATCCTGAGGTTTGGGGATTCATTCCCATAGAAGAGATTCTCTCGGGCCTTTGGAAACTAAACCATTAAAAACAAAACAAAGGGTCTAGAAAAGGGGAAATCATTTGAAATGTAAATAAAAAATATATCAAATAAAACAAAACAAAACAAAACAAAACAAAACAAAAGCAACACATACCAAGAAGTGGCAGAGAGTGGGTAACAATCTTTTTCATGTGACAATCTATTCCTAACTCGTCTTTACGGCCAGCTGAGAAATGAGCCAAACCCAAGTCCCTACAAATAACAGAGTGAGGCACATGTGCCCTCATTTTATAAATCAGGTCCTCTTGGGATTCCTTTCCATCCCATTTTCGAGAATGACCTCCAGCTGACTTGTTTCCCTGAAAACTTAAATTGGATGTGGTGTCCATCTCTCACAACTTTCCTAAATTGCAGAATTGAGTTTTTCTACAGCTGTCTTGAAGGCTGATTTTCTTTTTACAGAGATATTAGGATACTAGGGGTTGTTAAAGAACCTTTTCTTGACACAGAATTTCATTTTGTAGCCATGGTTGCCTCGAATTCACAGCAAATTTTCTGCCTTTGCCTCACAAGGTTTGAGATTATACTTGTGACTCACCAAACCTTAGCAATTTTCTTCATCAATATCTATATCTATATATCTTTACTATCTATATCTATGTCTATATCTATATCTAATCTCCCAAATATATAAAGGATTCAATGTTTGAAAAACAGAAAGTTCTATGGCATATACTTTACACTCTAATCTAGTTTAGATAAGTGTTTCTGTTACTTACTGTCAGAAAAAATAGAATTTTGAACTTGAATTAACTTGTATTTCAATTTTTATACCTAATTAGAACTTTAAAATTTTTATTACTATTATTTATCATTTGTACTATTAGTGTGTGTATATATGTGTGTTTGTATGATGCATGTCTAAGAGTAAGCAGACACTGCAAGCCACAGAAGCAAAAGGACAAGCTTCAGGAGTTACTTCTTTCCCTTCACTGTGTGTATTCTATGGATTGGATACAGATTCCATGTTTGCGCTGCCAGTGCCTACAGCCACTGAGTCATCATGCTGGTTATACTTGTGAGATTTTATTTTTTATGGATATCTGGCAATCTCTTCAATTCAATACTGTGGAACAAGCAATAGGTAAATACTGGCTGTCTTAGAAAAAGTGGAGCTTAGTATCTAGTAGATTTCTAAAAGGCTAACTAAGGGCTTTAGTACAAGAATGTCAGGAAACAAGTCTCCCTTGCTTCTACCTTCTGAGGGAAGGTACTATCCAGTATATTAATATGAAAAATTGCCCTGTAAAACAGATATAATGTCTCTATGTCAGAAAGATTTGCTTGCTATCAAGGATAATAAAGATACTGAGTAAAGGTTGACATGGTTTAGTAGTACTCCTTTCGGGCTTTAAGAGGTTGAGATTTCCTTCATCCCAAAGCCCTCACACGTGATAAGTGCTTGCTGTGCCTCCATGGGTTATTCTTTATTTCATCAAGTGACTGGAAGGCAAGAATTGATGAGCTCTTATGAAATGTATTCTCTGGTCCCAGACTGTCGGCATCTATGAAACTCTTTCAAGTGAACCTACTAGCTTGATAAAAGGTGACAACATCAATATTCAAGTATGGTGACTAGTGATATTTTCACCACACTATGCTATGTACCTGATAGTGAACTAAACTAAGTGGACCTGTGGAAAACCCCAAAGACCATAAATGCATAAAAGGTTCAATATGCTCCTCAAATAAGGCTATTGGTGGACTACAGTTCATGTGATGTACCACTCCACATACCATGTTCTCATCAAAGCAACATGTAAATGGTGTGGACTCTGGGTGGTCTCGAAAGGCAATGAGCAGGGTGAGACATTGAAAAGCCGCTGGAGCACAGCAATTGCAGCCTCTACTTTCCTAAACTCTGGGTGGTTTTCTGTGGCTTCCAGAACCCATTGGCTCTTCACATCCAGAACTATAATTTTCTGTTTCCATTCTGGTCTTTTACCAGAAACGTTAGAACTTTCTAGAATATGATTAGTAAGACACATTGAAAGCATACTGACATGGTGAACTATTAAATACATTCAAGAACACAGCCTGACCCCAATCTTCTCTGACATTCAGACCTGTGGCCCCATAAATAAACAATGGAGATCTGGGAGGAAGAAGAAATGCAGAGTGGATACTGTTGCATGATGAAAGGGCATAAACTTCTCTGCACTATGGAGGAAAGGCTTATACTGTGTCATTGATATTCCGACCAGCAGTCCCAGAGGGCTACTAAGAACTGTCGAGGTGATGCTGGATTGAATTGGTATCTAAGTGAGAAATACACAGGTTTTTAAATACAGAGTTCAAAACAAGATATAAATATCTATGAAAATGTCTTCATGTTGAATTATTAAGTTAGATAAATGGGATTAAAAGAAATGCAGCATTAACGTATACTTTAACTGCTTATTTTTACATTTTTTTGTGGCCATAATATTTTTTAAAAGTTGTTTCTCTTGTTTTTTTTTCTATTCTGTTTTTTTTGCTTGTTTGATTTTGCCACTGACCATAATAGTGATATCTGTGACTGATCCAATATTATACACAGCCTAGAATTAACATTTATATAATTGATGAATCATCATCTATTATAGACTTTTATAATCTTTCTTGTTCTCCAGTGATATTATTCTCATTTAGTTTAACTTGTTTCCTGTTGAAGGAATAGGGAAATCTATGAAAGAGAAGGCCAGTGGGCCAGTGGTGTTTTGGTGTCCTGGGAGATTTTAATTCTGTATAGGATACCTCAGCTTCTCTTAGCTGTCATTCATTTAGGAGAGCAGACCTACACCAGGTGGTGGTGGCACATGATACACCAAGGTAGTACGCATCTTCTATTCCAGTACTTAGGAGAGAGAGGCAGGTTGATCTCTGAGTTTCAGGCTAGCTTGGTTTATAAAATGAGTTCCAGGACAGCCAAGGCTACATAATGAAACCATATCTCAAAAAAAAAAAAAGAAAGAAAGAAAGAAAGAGATGCAGATAGAAACAAAGTGACACAGAGAAATAGACATAAATACACATACACAGAGAGAAACTGACACAGAAACACAGAGAGACAGAGTTACACAGAGTCAGAGACACACACCCACACCCACAAGCATGCACACACATACTCATGACCTTGCACACACACACACACACACACACACACGCACACGCACACGCACACGCACACACACACACAGAGAGAGAGAGAGAGAGAGAGAGAGAGAGAGAGAGAGAGAGAGAAGAACTTCAGTGCAGTTTGTATATTCTTCTCCCATATTTCTGTTTCACACTGTGTTTCCATGCCCTGTACAAGTCTGGTTTCTTGATTTCTTACAACTGTGAATTATTATCAAATAAAAACAAGATATGTTTTCTTTCTGATATCTATGTGGAATCAGATATATATGTGTGTGTGTGTGTGTGTGTGTGTGTGTGTGTGTATACATATATAAAATGATTGCTTTCCTTTCCTTCCTCTCTCTGAAATCTCACCACACTGGAAATGCTCATACTTCTTATGCATCCTTGGTGTGTGTGTGTGTGTGTGTGTGTGTGTGTGTGCATGTCTGAGGTGGTATATGTAGTGTGTGCATGTGTGTGAGCAGGTATGCATGCTTGTGTGTATATAAGCCAGAGGAGGATGTGAGGTGTTTTGCTTTATCACTCTTTATTGCTTGAGACAAGGTCTCTTACTAAATTGCGGAGTGGCTGGGAAATCATCTGTCTCTTCCTACCACAGTCTTGGGATTAGAGATTGTGTGTAGTTATTCTGGCTTTTTATGTGGGAATTGGGATCTGAAGTTAGTTTTTTCCCTTGCCCATGGGGGTCATCTTACAAGCCCCTCATTTCTGATTATAGAAGATATAGCACATGCATGAGATTTAAAATGGGATTGCCTTGCTTATATTTGAGTAATATAGTAGAAAGATTGACCAAGTGTTTTCAGGGATCCTTGACATTTTATTCTTAAAGGTCATCCAGTAGTTTTCCACGAACACGAAGACATAGATAAGTTCTAACATAGAATTTTTATGATGTTCATGTGATTTATTCATATATTAGTTACTTGTCTGGTAAGGGAGACTTTTACAAGGGAGGGATGCTCTTCCAAATGTAAGGCCAGTGACTGCCAGCATTCATACACATCTCAAAGAAAACCAAAATGTGTGCAGAGGGACACAGAAAACACATTATGCATTCTGGCATTCTATGACATACAGAACACACTGTATATGTTCTTTCTTGGGTGTATTAATGCTAATTATGATAGATTTTGGAACATTTTGCTGTGTATGACTTAAAAATGATGTGAAATTATTTTGTACTATATTATGTATATGGTTCATATAGATATCATAGGAGGGGAATATTGTATCTTCTTTAAAATGACAAAGAACCTAAGCTTCAGAGAGATTAAGCATATTTGCTAGTGCTGTGCATGATCATGCATGCATGAAATACTAGCATATAGGAAGCACAGACAGAAGGGTTGTGAGTTGGAGGTCAGCTTGGGATTACACCGAGTCCCAGACAAGCGTGAGGTACATAGTAGACACTGTGTGAAAGAAAGAGGGTAAGGACAGTGTTTCCTAAGGTCATATCCTGATGGTCTAGGTATTTATATAACCTCCAAAAGCCGTACATTGGAACTTTTACTTCCACTGTACTGTAGGTGGTTCCATTGTAGATGGGGCCTTTGGTAGATGGTCAGGTCACGGATGGAGTTTGTGACTTTTTTAGAGGCCAGAAAATCACCCTGGTCTTTCCATAGGAAAAGATATACTAGTCCACACTAGAAAATGTATCTGCTGGTGCCTTGATCATGAACTTCCAGACTCTAGACTTGAAAGAAATGAATTTCTATCAATGTCATCTAGTCATCTAGTGTATGCTAGATGTATCTAGTGTACACTATTTTATAATTTAATTCTGAACATAAAACAGATCTAGACAGGTCATACTGCTTCCCAGGTAAAGAGTTGAATGAATTCATCTCTTTTGTTGTATTCCAAAGCCCATGCTCTATTCCTATACCAATTCCTCTCTATTAAAATGATCATTATTTAAAAAACCCCAAAAATTCTTAAAGCTAGTATGAGTCCTGGTGTCTTTACTTTAGCTTCCTCTTGTCATAGCTGACTTCATTTACCATTCCATCTTCTACTCCTTATTCTTTGCTACCTGCCTGTGGTTTTCTTTTACTGTTTCCTTTTTTTGTTTTTCTAACACAGGGTTTTCACCATCCCAGGCTGATTTCAAACTCACCTTATAGCAATTTTGGAGCCTCACTTTTTCTGCCGCTACCTCCCAAGTGCTGGGGCAACAGCTTTATGCTACCATGTTTGACGACAACCATGATTTCTATTCTTTCTTGATCACTCCAGCTTTATAACGCCTCTCCTCTTCTTCTCATAACTCTTGGTTCCATTTCCCTGCTTCATGCATGGTTTATTTATTCTTTTC